>NW_017805744.1:6896277-6915287 GCF_001891065.2 Hippocampus comes
CGTGGCCGCGCACACACACACACACACACACACACACACACACACACACACACACACACACACACACACACACACACACACACACACTCTTGTGTCGTTTGCCGCGTGTGAACAAAGAAAGATCGTTTTTAAGGACTGGGGAAGATAATGAGACAGACCGATAGAAAGAATGAGAACAAAGCGCATGAAAGAAAGTTAAACTTCACAATGATGAAAAAAAGGAGAAAAAAAACACATTTTTAGCGTTGACTTTGTTCGGCGTCACCTTTTCTAAAGGTCATCCACTAAAGGTAATAGAGGTGCTTGCAGAAAGGTAGATCAGATAACACACTGCACTTTAACACAGACAATCGTAGGAAGCTGTAACATATATTCTTTTAGTCACTGTCGTTGGATTGTCTCTCCTTTGGTTCATTTGTTTCACTAATTATTCCTGCTCTGTCTTTAACCCCGACCTTTAAATTTCCTTTTTCTTTCCTGGACAGGTTTTTCATAAGAGCTATTGCATTAAGTGTCGAAGGTGAGACGAAGCTCTCAACATTGCGCTGGGGACCCGTACTGCCATGCAGTCTCTATGCCTCAACCAGACAATAGTTGTGATCCCGTTTGGATTTGTGATAGCGGTGACTTTAAAGTAAGTTAAATAGGGTGAATTTGGGATAGAGGTCGAGATGTCAGACAGAATTTTCTTCATACACACCCACTGCATGCTCAGAAAATACATTGATTCACTCGTCTAGCACAAATGATCATGGAAGGTGCCACAAATACCCAAATATAAAGGCACAAAGACATTCAACAGCTCTGTAATGTTTGCATCAGCAGCCTCAGAAATTTTCCAGTTCCTTCAAAATGTTCTTTCGGGCTTTCATCATTTGCTCCTTTTGTGAAGCGGCAGAGTTTCACGTAAGACACGACTCGGAATACCAGAGCTATTTATTGGCAGATTCTTTGTGCGCTACACAGAAACGCTCTCACATGCATGCACATCCACACGTTGACAGCACAGCGCCTCAACACTGCTGATACCACGCTCGGCTCTACGGCACCCCCCCCGCGTCTGGGCTCAATGACACCGGACCCCTGCAGTAGTGCACCGCTGTAATAGGGAGTGCACTACATGTAGGGAGTTATCATTGAGACTGGCACCCTAATCTACATACAGATAGCACCACAGTGTCTACGGAGCCAAGCCAGGCCAAGAGCCCACAAATGTAGCAGCTAGCTTCTACCACCACAGGCTAATGAACAAAACACCAGAGTCAAGATACGGTACCTGCTTTGTCAACCATGCTCCCATGGTCTGCAGTGGGAGGAAAACGTGCAAAAGGTAAGACAATGGGAGAATTGGCAAATAAAGGAATAAATCGATGCAAGAAACATCATGCAGAGCTGAAATGAACAACAGGCAAACTGAGATAAGCTGTGAGTGTCTGCTGCTGGTGGAGTTTGCGCTGCGCCAAGCTGAGGCCTGACAATTCTTTCATCTCGGGCCGATGCCGCAGTCAAAGCTGCCCTACTTTCTGATGGGGGGGAAAATGAGGAGATCATAAACTGCTATTCCCCTGTGCTTTCGTATGTGTTGGAGGGAGTTGTGTGTTAGTGTGTGTGTGTGTGTGTGTGTGTGTGTGTGTGTGTGTGTGAGAGCGTATGTAAGTGTTGGTCTGACGGGTGTGTGTATCAGGTTGCAATCACAGCGCTTGCGGTGACAGCAAAATGAGACATTGCGACTAAAAGCACTGTGGGTGAATCCAAAGAAACTGGCACTCATCCATCCAAAGTGACAGTGATGTCACTATGAGACATTGATTGATTGACATTGGGGGAAACACACAAACACACCAAGCATTCACTTTTCTTTTTTTTTTTTTGACATCAGTCAGGTGAAAAGTTTCACCTTTTATCAAAAACCTTGGTGCTTGAAGGGCTTCCTCAAGCTTACAAAACTGCTAATTCTTGCTCCTGAGTTTGGGAACCACTTTTTTTTTTTTTTTTTTGTTCTGATTGATTCTCGTTCTTCCTAAACTTCTTCCAGCCTAATTTGTTGACAAAGTTGGACAGGCTTGACAGATTAATATGACTGGGTGCTGCTGCTCGGTGCACAGCGAAGCACATTAACCCCGCCCCCACCTCCACACACGCGCAGTAAATTGCTCTCACCGATAGTGCAGTGCTCTCCATTCCAGCCCTGGTGACACTGACACTTGCCATCCTTGCAGGTTCCATGTTTGATGCAAAGCGGGTTGCACACACGCTGATCACAGCCTGCGCCCGTCCAGCCGTCCTCACAGCGGCAAGCTCCACCCATGCACACTCCGTGTGTTCCACAGTCTACGGAACACACCTCTGCAGGAGAGAGGGAGATTTAGACTCGGTATCAGATACGCCACAGAAATTGAAAACTCCGTACGGAGTACTGATGAGAGTCAGACATAAAGGACGCTTTTAAAATGGTCAAAAGCCGGATCATCATTGCGGCTTCAACAAACATATTCACTTTCAGTTTTCAGCAACACTGCGAGATGTGTTCTTTAGGCTGTGCAGCTACCTGCACTTTTGCAGTTGTGTAGGACTACATTTTTTTTTAATAGGGTTCAAAATGTGTTGGCAAGTGTCCGACCTAACGTGGAGTGAAGGAATATCCGGTTATAGTAGGTTCCCATAAACGTTAAATGCAATCCGAAATAAAACTGCAATATTCTATGGTAGCTACAATGTAATATTATTATGTAATACGATGTAATATTGTCGGAGGTGGTGGACAACCTGATATAAAAATCACGGATTGAGTGTAACCAAGAGTATTACAGTACCGGTACTTTATTATTTGGGGTTTTAAATTTATTGCAGTCTTTATTGCAGCGTAGGTGACAAGTTCAATTATGTGGACCAATAGAAATGTGCATATTCCCCGCACCCCCATTACAGTGCCTATGTGTAGCCAGATGCATGTGATGAGATGCTACAAGTTTGATTATGTGTCTGAGACCCCCGTGTGCTCGGGATGCAATTTGCACAGATGTTCGGAACGCTCTATACTTGCTGAGGGATACTGCTGAGTGGAACAATGTTGTTTATATTAAAGTCAAGCATTGCTGCACTTTTAATGAATGCTGAAGTCCTGCTGCTGAGAATCGCTGCTGGCTTTATTTTATGAAAGACACCGAATGTAAAAATGCTCCTGATATGTATGCACGGGACGACTTGTTTTCCACTTCACAATGGGAATTTACGAGAATGTAGGTGTCACCGCATACTATAATTTTCAGCAAAGTAATTTTGGTCCAGAACTTGTTTTTCTTCATGTGTTATGGCCTGTAATGACTGCATTGATAATCTTAAAAGGGTGCTAAATTCTCACCAAGTCCTGTGAGAGCGAAACAGTAAAAATATCGACATTTATTTTCACTCTGCTTCAATTTGGCATTTGTTTTTTGTTTTTTTAATGTTGTTTTCTTAAATACAACTTTGCTCTCACAGCAGCAAGGGGAAGCAGGATATTTTTTTATTACTTTGTCAGGCCATCCATTTCTTGGAAGGGTGCACTGCATCTTCATTAACTATGATGGCATTAGCAATATTGTTTTGGTTGTCATTGCATAAAATTTTTTTGGGGGGTATCAATAAATAATTCATACACATATTCCAATAAACAAATGAGTTATTATGTGTGTTATTTAAACGGTCAAGTTTATGGCTTCATAACAACATACGTCACTACGACAACATCTTCGGCGGCCATTAGCTGAGCTTTTTTTTTTTTCATACCAATCATGTTATTGTGATCTAGTTTTCACTTTAATTGTCTGCATTTCCCTTAGTTCATACCGTAAACTGTGCTGAATTAAAGCGTGGTCACACTCAATAGGTGTCACTTTAGTCTTTGTTATTTTGTGTGTTTTTTTTTTTTCATATGACCTGGTTATGTTCGCATTAAAAACACAAATCTAAGACTTCACCACAATACTGCACAATGTCACAGGGGTTATTCAGGTGTTCAGATTCATTATTTTGTATCTTAATTGGCAAAATAATAAAAATACCAAGCTGTAAGGATATACAGTATCAATAGCTCTCTATTATTTATCCCACAAAAATATACAATTGGCTAATTAGATGCCTGCTAACATCAGGATCTCTTTGTTTGGACTTACCCATAGAGCAGTCAGGTCCCATCCAGTTTGGGTCACAGCTGCAGAGCCCAGTGTCTGGAATGAAGGCACCATGGCCGTGGCACTGGTCCGGACACTGGGCACGAGGCAGCTCACAGTGGAGCCCCCCCCAGCCTGGCTTACAGTGGCACTCACCATTCACACAGATGCCATTGTTGGAACACGTCGGGTCCAGGCAATCCACTGCATAAAGCAAGAGAAATCCAATCAAAAAAAGACCACCGCAAATGAGCAAATGGCACATCACAGTTTACGCTTGTAGACAAAGAAATGTTATGAGTAGGTGTTTAAAGACAGAAATGACAGGAGGCATCTTTTCATCCTTTGTGTACACCAAAAGATAATACAAGAAAAGACAAGACAAGCAGAAATCACTGGGGCAATTAAAGCACACAATAATGAATAGCAGCATCTTTTAATTGTGTACTGCTATGAAAGAGCAACATGTGCATGTGATGTCTACTCAGGAGAATCTGACAAACGGCCCGCGACGGAAAAAAAAAAGACCCACAACAAAAGAAGAACAAAACAAAACAATTTGACAAATGACCTCCTCTCAAGTAAAAAAAAAAAAAACCCTACCCCCTCCAACCTGACCCTTCCTCTGGCTTGCCCTTTTTGCTCTGTCAAGCTCACTCATCCTCACCTCGTCCTCTTTTCACTCCTCAGCCACTATTGATCTCCCCCACTACCTTTTTGCACGCATGCTCCCACATCGCAATCTCCATTTGTGTTTGCCTGGCAGAAAAGGCGACTCACAGTTATTGATTTTCATGTCAGCGGCACTCCAGGTAAATTGTTTGAGGGACTCTGCTGGGATGAATATCAGATATGAAAGCAGAGGAGAAGAGATTGATTTCAGGTGAAGACCAGGAGCAATGCTGACCTCGTTCTGCAACCTATTCCCTTGACCTCTTTGGCCTGCCAATCTCCGAAACACTCGTCCTACTCCACTCTTAATCCTCTTCATCTTTCCCTCTGGGACACACTTGCTCATGCTCATTCAAAGCCTCCCATTCTTACTGGCACGCATTTCACCTTATATTGCTGCTTTGACCCCTTAAACTTTGATGCCATTTTTCCAAATCTTGCTCGTTCATCTCTGTGACGACCAAGAGTGTGGCAGGCAGGTACTTTGTAACGGAGATCAATAGATGCCATTGAATCCCTTAATAAAAATATGTGATGTGTTTGGCTGCAGTACCATCCGTCAACTTTGTGTATATATGGAGGGAAGGGACGCTCGCTCAGTGTGAGATCGAGCGATGATGATCTGTCACACTGGCGTGAGGCAGGGTGTAGCGGTGAATGTACGATGTGCTTGTTTGGCTGCAAACAACCATGTTTCTTCTAAAATAATCACCATATGCGGAGACATTATGGCTGGGAAAAGAAATGACACACAGTGATGCATCTTTATCGAGTCAATGCTCACAAGACTTCAGCAGGGTATCGCATGGGCAACATGGTGCGCGATATCAATTGAATTCAATTTTCAAGTCAGCTAAGATTGAAATAGTATTCCTTGTATATTTGACTTTTTTCGCTCCGGGCATCTCTCCAAGTTTGATGACGAATTACAAAGTGAATGCACCCCTTTTTATTCCTAAACTGGCTCACTTGGCTTCTCTGAGAAGAAATTAAATCATACAGTCAATTAAGCACAGTATTATCAACTACGGTGACTACAAATATAAATAGTTTTTAATGCAGGCATGCAAGTAAGGAACCAAACCGTGAAACCCTGCATATTCTGTTAATCACGTGGAAATTTGCCTAGTTGCACACTTTTTTTTTTTTTTTTTTAGCAACGTTCTCTGTGATTTACCAAAAGTGCTGCTCCCCGTTCACTGTTTTGGTGCTCAGGCCAAAGCCATGTCTAATATTGTACTATAATAATATTGCTTTGGTGCCATCTTGAAACCTCTTGGCACCAAGGAAAAATGTTGACGTAAGGGGAGGGGCTTTATTTAGTAATATCTAATAGAGCAAAAACGTTTTTTTATTTTGTTAATTTATGACTTCTTGAAAATCTCCACAGTACTTTGTTTAAATTCTGTATATTTGTTATTTGTTGTGGCTAAGAGGAGGTGTCATAACATAAATCATAAATCGAGTGAACGTTTTTTTGTGTTTTGTCTCTTTCCATTGCCAGCAGCCCACATTGTGATATGTTGCCCCATTGAGGGCACTGGTAAACGAGATTTGGTAATTTTGAAAACGGTTGCTCAGGGTGATCCAATCCAGTGTTGCTTTGAAAAAACCGGCATAGAAAACATAAAATGGATTACCTGATCCTAGATAGCAAAAAGTGAGATTGACAAATCCGGATCATTTGATCCATTTTTGTAACGGCCGGTCCAGATAAAGGAGCATTCTGCTGCATCTGGTGCCAGGTCGGACTGCTTAAAGTTTTCTCAATACCGGCCTACAACTACTGTAGAGAATGTTAACAGTCTATAGGTTGCAACCCACGCTTGGCCAACAAATTCACAGCAATGTGAAGAAAATTACGGGTTCAAATGTATGCCTTAATCCTCTAAATCTAATGTTTATTGATTTAGAGGATTGACCAAATTTTCATTCAGCCATCTGGGAAATAACACCGTTTCAACATACCAGAGTGAAGCACATTTTGTAACATTTCATACTCAATTCTCCCATGCCCAATGGCATTACTTCAACCTTCCCAAGTATTTCACAATTATTGAAATGGACCTCCTCTCACCTTCAGCACAGCTCTGGCCTTTGTAGCCGATGGAGCACACACAGTTACCATTGGTGCAGCTGCCGTGGCCGCTGCAAAGCGGGTCAAGGCATTGCGTGACAGGGACATCACACTCAGGTCCTTTCCATCCACTGTAACATGCACAGGAGCCTTTGTCGTACTGGCCGTTTCCACTGCACAGCACCGGGCATGCCGCTGGCGGAAAACAAGGAGGAGGGGGAAAATACTGTAAAATCTGGTCAATTTTGCAAGGAATAAAATAAAGATCCTAAATCATGGTTGGGTTTTGCTGGGGAGGCTTGATAAGAAAAAAAAAGTCGCATTGTGTACCTGCGCAGTACCGAGGGGTTGTAACGAATATGGAATCACTGATTTATAGCACATATCATACACAATGTAAGTCAATATTATAAAATAAACAAAATTGTAAATTTCCCCAGTGTGGGACAAATAAAGGATATCTTAATATGCTTCACATACTGTAATTAGAAGTAGAACAGAGTTAAGGGTGATCTGAAAGAAAAGCAAAAATAAATAAATAAATAAAATAGCTTACTAAAATAAGAGTGTAGACAAGATTTTCAAAAACATAATTTTAAAATGGGCGGCACAGTGAGAGACTGGTTAGCTCGTCCGCCCCATAGTGCAGAGGTCGTGGGTTCGATTCCTGTGCGGACTTGTTGTCTCCCCTTGCCTCTGTGGGTTTTGACCGGGTACTCCGCTTTCATCCCACATTCCCGAAACATGCTCAGTAGGTTAATTCATCACTCTAAACCATGGTGTCTAACTCAAGGCCCGTGGGCCAGATTTGGCCCGCCATATCATTTTATGTGGCCTGCGAAAGCAAATCAACTTCCATGATGCTTACTAAAAATTTGTAAAAAAAAATCAAATTCTCATATGTAACAAATAAGAGAGATATTGTAAGCTTTTTCTTGTAACCAAAACTCTCATTACAGTAACTTACACAACAGTTGAATAAACCGTTATTCTTGACGCCTTTTCTCTGGTTTCAGTCAGAACGGCCCTCCGAGGGAAACGGTAACTAAAATGTGCAGATCGGGGGACCGTATTATACACAAGTAGAAAGATGGAAAAATTCCTTTTGCCGGGATTTTTACGTGAACCTAATTTCAACGACATTTGTACAACTCACTTTGCTCACCTCCACACACACACGCCACCTTCCCATTACTGGGTGGAGACTAAATAGAGTGGTTAGGAGGCTGGAGTATGCCACTGACACAAAGGGTAATTACAGGCAAAAGGTAACGAAACTATTCATCAAAACTGTCTATCTCAGGTGAGCACCGAGCAAGGGAGACATTGGTTTGACAAGCTGCCATTCATCATCAGTCATCTTGTCACCGCACTTAATTGTCCCAAACCTCCTCTCTTCGATGATGTTTCTCTAATTAGGGAAGGAATACGATGGTAAGTAGCCAATACCTTTGGAGCAGTCCATGCCGTGGAATCCTGGGAAGCAATGGCATACGCCAGAATTGCACTCTCCGTTCCCATGGCAATTGCGCGGGCACTCTTGCACAGAATCTGTGAGGAAGACAAAGTGTGACAGAGATGCAGGGAGAGTAAGAAGATGGTGAGAAAGCATCAAAGCGTTCATTAAACCATTGCCACTATTCACTTGTTCAGATTCGTGTGGAGCAAAGAAGCTCCAAATCTCACATTTGTACACATGCAGTATCAAAAGGAAATGTATTTAATCTTTTCCTGGGGCTTTTTCCAACGGGGTGAGTGAATGCATTCATTCCGGCAGAAGGCTTCCTTCTATTTATCTTGACCTCAGAATTAAATTCAAGTAACGTGTTTTAGCCCTTACACGCTTTGTCTCTCTCAATTAGTTATTAAAAAGAAACATCCTAAAATTTTGGTAACAGCTTACCCCTCACTTGAGGCCACAAAGGCATTATTATCACAACCAAATATGGATTGCGATGCAAGTTGGAGTGTTACATTTTGGTATTCTATTGACTTTTGATGTCACTAAATCCGCTGAGAAGAGAGTTCAGCGGGGTTTGCTAATGCGGTCCCATTATGATTTTGTCAGATCCCACTCTCGCTACTCAAGTGAAATCCTGCCTTTCCTTCTCTTCTGTCGGTGTCCTCATCTGTTTCCTGCGAATCTCCAGCCCTCGTCTGCCTCTTATCCTAATGCCACCTCTCTTCCACTCCTCGCATACTTCCCACCACTTCACCCCGTTGTGGCTTGGCCCCCACCATTATGGCTTCCCACCAGCTCCCCACTCTTGACTCACTCCACTGTGCCCTTGCCACCTCGGCCTCTGCTCCTCGACAGTCCCCCTGGTGTAAAAGCGCTGACATGAGACAGCAACGCTGAAGGATTCTTTCTCGCTCTGCTTGACTTATTCTGTCATGTTCTCGTCATAGTGCCCCAAACACAGTCGAAATTAATTGCAGTCCCTTCAGGAGCTCGAAATAATTAATTTGGGAGGTCAAAGCAGCATTCAGTTTTTGTTGGGGTTTGATTACTCCAGGATTTTTATTGATGACTATTTCAAGTAACTGAGTGGTTTTGTCTATTGCTTCTAGGACAACGAAAATGCATACAAATTGCACAGGCCAGGAATAATATTAAAATGAGCCTTTACAAGTGCTCGATTTTGAGCGACACTATACGAGAGTTATTAATTTAACCATTCTAGTTCCTCTTACCTCATTGCAGAGATAGCAGATGGGGAGACTACAAAAAAGGTAATCAGTTGTAGCTGATATATATATATATACACACACACACACACACACACACACACACACACACACACACACACACACACACACACACACACACACACACACACACACTTGTGCACACTCACACACACCTTATACTGTACATATAAATTGCATTTTAAAAGCCTGCATGTTGTAGTGGCTAGACGAGATATCCACCTTACTATTTTGTTTTGTTATGATATTGACTCACCCATTATGTTTGTACTGAAGGAAACTGTCTCTCTCTCACGACCATCATTGTAAAAGGCCAGATGCCAGGCTCCGGCATCCAGGTACTGGACAAACACTGCCTCATTAAGAACCACGGTCTGGATGCTCCTCCTCTCTCTTGGAGATTCCACCACACTCCATTTCTCCTTCCCATCCAAGCGCTCCATGTAATCATACTGCAGGAAAATGTAGGGGAGAAATTTCAATGAAAAGTGAGGAATCAGAATAGCGTCAAATCTGGAATTCAGCCAGGAAGTGTGAGTGTTGCTTTTTTTAAGAGTGTGACATTTAACTGTGTGGGTCAGTAAAATACAGTAAATGTCAGTAAAAGTGTAAGAGTGGCTGGAAACTGTGAGGAAAGGCTGCAGAAGACAAACAAAGAGAACCACAGGGACTATGGAGCTCACTGGCCACAAATGTCGGTTTCAAAAAACTAGCCTGTTCAGGAAGTGAAATGGTTATCTACAAATCAACACGGCTCTTAACTTTGTAATAAATCGAAGGGTCACATTGATGTAAGATTTCATTCAATGTAATTCATGGATTCAGTGAGTTTGTTTCAAGCAACGCATCACCAAATATCATGCACGTCATGAGAACTGATGCTAATGGTTTCTCTATGCATGGGACTAATTAATAAAATGCTATTTGTGTGACTAGAACGTAGAGACATGTCAAAGGAAGTATCAGATCTTCCTTTGCTTTTGCCGCTATTTACCTGTGCATGTGAAGGGGGCAGGCCCTTACGAATATAGACTCCGAACAGGGCATCCTTGCCCAAGGATATGTTGAACTTGAGGAACTGCGCTTGACTGAGGTACAACAAGGACCTCCAAAATACACCAGGCGGGACTTCTTGAGTCACTCTCCTCCCGACATCAATGTTGCCCGTGTCGATACTGCTGTTCCGTCCCGTCCACGGACCTGGGGCGAGGGGGAAAGAAACTGCATAATCTGTGATTACTGCCATTGCTTGTCTGAATCAAAAGCTTAGAACAAAATAAACTTGTTATGTACGTCAGGGCATTTGATTGGCAGAGAGTGAGAACTTTTAGATTTCGGCCTCTTTGGCACACATTTTTAGATTGTGACCTGGTTTTGACTGTTTTATCGAGTTACCTTCTATTTGCTTGTTCTGCATCTTCCTAATCGTCTGCACCCTTCAATACACTAAATTTAGATATGATAAAACCAGTTTAGTCTATGGAGTCACACAGAATAAAACTCCAATATACTGTTAGGTTATGCCGCTCGACTGTGTGGGCGTGGCTAAAACACGAGCCCATGCATTCCAGCAGAAGTTTAGACGGAGCCGAAAAGAACTTTTAGCTGTAAAAGTTAACGTAAAAATAAATGTAGTTCGCTGTGAAATCGAGGTGCAGTGTGATACCGTTGTGTAACTAAAAAAACTATATTACTGGTCTTAAAGACTGAGGATAAAGCAGCTAAGCACACAGAATTGCAGGACGAAACTCACAGCAGCCTGCAATCAGGACAGCCATCTAACCCTGGCGGCTTTGGAGCGCAGACATGAAAATATACCGGCAAGAAGAACGTGTGTGCAGAATAGTGAAGCAGTCAAAGTTACATGGCGAATAACAACATCTGAGAACACAGCCCTCTCGGTCATACTGCTGAGCTTAGGCACAAAGTAGCTTCAAACAAGTCGTCCATGCTGTGTAAGCATGCAGAGTAAGTGAAACAAGAAGAATGCATGGAGGTGGCTCCTTAAAACAATGCAGTGGGGGTGTGGGTGAATATACTGATATTTTATTTGGCTGATAAACGGATGATTGCTCTCCATAACTCAGCAGAGTGGTTAAAAAGCTCTTAGTGATGGCATAGCTCACATGGCGCTGTAATTTATGGACATCTTTAAGTTGGTATGAGCCCATTTGGGTGCAAAACTCTATTAGCAGCAGACAATGTTATTTAAAAGCTTTGAAGGCAGGGGCAGTGGACTGTAAATTGCGCTATTCTTTTTTTTTTTTGTCAACTCAAAAGACAACAACACAGTTAGTTGAAGGTCCATTATTATCTCCGCCAAAGGGAACAGCGCGAGGGCTGGGTTTGGAGAGTACAAGTACTTTGTTACTGTACTGAATTCAAATTCTCAGTTATCTGGACTTCGCTTTCTGCTCGTTACTTTTTCAACATCTGCGGATGACGATATTCTGTTCAAAGATGCATACGGAGAAGAGTGAAGTCAACAGTGGATGAGATCTTGATTTATTGATCGAAGTCTTGGGGAAAAAACAAGAACAGGGGCATCATGCCAAGATTTGAACCTGAGAGCATTTTCGATCAAGATGCAACAGATTCAAAGATGACAGCTATTCCACATCCATTGCATTATGTAAGAGAATATTTTACACCATCTGCTATAAGAACCATTTGTGGCGAATGCATTGTCTTGTGCTAGCCTGAAAACCACCAGCTTCTGGCATTAGGAAATCTCCATTTGATCTGAAACATATTACAATCAACTGGATTTCTTACAGTTGTCACTAATTTAGCATTTTTGTTGTGTCTTTTAGTGGTTTTCATGCAGGACATGGAAGTTCAGACCAGATTATCCAGTCAGAATTTAAGCGAAGCTGTGTCCATTTATTTGTTTCTTCTACGACAAACAATTTGCAAAGCAATAAAAGAGGGAAAATGCCTTGCGTACAGCAATTTTTTTTAATGCTGAATCAAGTATTGTATGTAATTGACAGTAAAAAAACAAAACTTTTTACTTTTGCACTTAAAACGTTTTTTTACTGAAGGACTTGAATCCAACTTCTATTTTTACGAGATTTTTTTCTTCTTCTTTTGTTCGCGAATCCTTTACTTATCCAAGTCACCCAGCACAACACTCAGCAATGTGACTCAGCAAATAAAACTGAATCTGATCACCACAGCACCAAAAGGTATAACTGGAACATATTTTCATCATTTGTTTTTTTGTTTTTGTTTTCTTTTTTCAAATTGAACCATGAAACCATGAAGTCTCCATATCTGGTTTGTCTTATCCTGTTCTATTGAGTGTTTTTGCTTGCAACGTGTCCATCTCTGCAGTCATGGTTGAGGCTGTTTCAGAGGGCGTGCGTACTGCAGTTCATACCTCTGCCTCCAGAAGGCAGCGTGGCCACATCACTGTTCACAGGCACAGCGGCCCCCAGTCCGTTGTTTAACACCGGGCCGTCGGACGGCTTCAGCTGCCACGTCAAACCCAGTAGGTTGATTGCTGCACACAAACGGACAGAGACAGGAAGGAGGAGAGTGGCGGGGTGTTTGAGGACATATGACATGAACAATACACGATGAAGTTTGGTATGATAACAAACACGCTTGAAAGCTCATCACGCCAGAGAGAATCGCAGGATCAACCCTCTAAGTATAGACTGTCATTTACACGGCTACTCGGGCAGCTTTCATCGAATGCTCTTTTTATTCTGTGTCACTGCTATCAATTAAAAAAAAAGAAGAAGAAGCCATTAACTCGGCATGAGATGCTTAAAGTATAAAGCTGAGAAAGTCTGACAAAACTGGCAGCAAACCTATAAAAAATTTTTTTTTTTTTTTTTTTTACATTTTTCTTCCTCTACACCTCGGCATCTCACAACCGTCTTTCAAGCTGACAGCATCTCCTGCTTTTATTTGGGGGCCTTTACTCCATCTCTCAGAGAGCAGATGACAGATTGCTCTCTGAAGAGATCACTCTGTGACTCCTTCTCTTGTCCTCTTCTTTTCCTTCCATGTTCTATTATTGTCTGCTGTGGGGAAGGGACTGTGTTTGTACCTCATGCTCTTAACTTTTTTTTTTCTGTGTCCTTATTCAGAACTTTATTTGAGGGATGAACTCCCCGAGACTAACTCATCTGTCTCATCTCTATCTCATTTTCAAGAGGTTTCTTACAATACATACCCTGAATATTCGCTCCTTTATCTCCATACCAATTTATGCGTATCAGACAGTCATTGGAAGGGAATTTATGGATACCTTGAATTCGATGGAATATCTGATGAACGATAAATTTTCAGTAGGATGGACGACAAAGGAAAATTGACCTATTAAATATCAATGGTAACATGTGAAAAATGTCAATTACATACATACAACATTAAAAGGAAAAAAAAACAACTTTCATAGGGATACATTCTACAACATTAAACAACCATAAGAAATAAGAACGTGTAGTGCCAATATTTAATTTGCAAGCTCCAGTGTCTCTTTTCGGTAAAACTAAATGATGCCCATTCACCAAATAAACATACACTTCATTCAATATTTGGCCCGGGCATGCATAAATTTGGATTTGTTTTTTTTTTTTGTGGTAGTTGTTCGGTTCAATCTATTTTGAATAATCTTCTAGGTGTAAACGAAGAAGCTTTGTCTGCTGCACTACGTATTCAAGATAATATACTTCAAAATGGGGAGGCATGGCTCAGTGGCAGAATGGTTGTTCCCCAACCCAGAGGTTGCTGGTTTGATCCCCGGTCATTCTGACCTTGCGCAAGATACACTGAACCGCCAGCTGGTCCTGATGCTGTGTCATCAGAAGGTGAATGCACTAATAGTGTGAAGTGCTTTGTGTACCCAAGGTAGAAAAGCCCATTTAAATCACATTTTTTTCAACTCCTTAATTGCAGTTTTCCATAATTGTGATTACAACTACTACCCATTTTTTTATGAAGCTTGTAGCAAATATTTACTTGAGTACAATTTTGAATTAATGTAAACTCATCAATTGAAAGTTTACATAAATTCAAAGACTGATCTACCAATTGTCTTTGATTCTTGAATACATTTTCCAATCTGCCTCTGCTCACAAGGGTTGAGGGCGAGCTGGAGCCTATACCGGCTGTCTTAGGGCATTCGGCGGGGTATACCCTGAATTGGTAGCCAGTCAATCACAGAGCACACAGACGAACAACCGTTCAGGCTCACAATCACACCTAGGGACAATTTCTAGAATTATGTTAACCTGCCACACATGTTTTTGGAGTGTGGGCGAAAACCCACGCAGGTGCGTGGAGAACATGCAAACTCCACACAGGAAGGCCGGAGCCAGAATCGAACCCTGCAACGCTGCAATGTGAGGCGGACGTGCTAACCAGTCTACCACTATGCTGTCTCATCTTTATGTTTCTTAAATTCTTCTCATAGGAACAATTCTCAAAATTTCTTGTCTGTCTATCTCTCTCTGTCTGTCCATCCATCCATCCATCCATCCATCAAGCTGCCTTATTGTGATCAAATATTGTAAAGATACCACATGAGGGTTTTAAACAGGCCCAGATTCTTGACTGAGTTACATTATAATTCATATTTTTACTGCCCTTGTAAGTTACTTTGTGGTGTGCCATGCATGAGAAGGAAAATGCGTGCCCTGGCTCAAAAAATTTTGGAAAACACTGGTCTATATGAAGAACAACACTTTGATACACGATTGTATCGTATTTTAGGTAGAATACAGGTGTTATTTATGACTCGCAGCCTCGGGCACTCCCGCGCTATGGGAGTCTGCAACACCTGCATCAGAAACACAGGAATCAATTTGGCTCTTGTCAAATTCTTTCTCCACTTGTCAAGGCATTGCACACACAGGGAGGAGTGTAAACGTTGCTGAAAAGGTGGATGTAGCTTCAGGATTCGCTGCCAGGGCACACTCATTCTCACTCCAGACATCTCATCGCTACTTGTCTGTTTTTTGTGTCTTCTTTATTATTCATTCTTCCCTCTCTCCCTTGCTCCCAGGCGATGCAAGGTGCTGACACCTGGGCTATACGCCTGGCCTCCACCACCGTCAGCTCTTTTTTATTCTTCTGGGGGGGGGAGCGGAGGAGGTGTGCGGAAAAGGAAGGATGGCTGGGCAGACGGTGGGGGAAGGACAGTGTCCTTTCTTGTCTCTCACAGCCACCTCTCGCCCTCTTCTCTCATCGTGTCGACCTTCATTTGTGTCCCTCTTTTCCATTTGAAGTCTCCGCCTTTCCTTCTTATCTTTTGCCTGTCCTCCCCATAGATAACAGTCTTGCATCCCCGCACGCGTTCAGTGACACGCGCACACACAGATAGTATCAGAGGGGAGAAGTTGATGGAAAGATTACCCATTGAATCAGATGAATCGTCGTCTATTGTGATGGCGCTCTCAATCTAGGTCATGCCCAAGAATACAAGCGACTGCCGTGCCCTTTGCTGAGCTGTGTGTGTTGTTTCCCGACTGACATTTGCTCTCGAGAGGTGCAAAAGCCACCCATAGGTGGCACTCTTTCTGTTTTGTGATGGGGATCCAAAGCAACAGGTGTCTTTGCAATAAGACAGCTCAGCAGACAAAGAGGGCAAGCAGTATCCATCCATCTATTCATTTTCTGATCCGCTTTATCCTCACTAGGGTCGCGGGGGGTGCTGGGGCCTATTCCAGCTGTCTTCGGGCAGCAGGCGGGGGACACCATGAACTGGTTGCTAGCAGGGCACACAGAGACGAACAACCATCCGTGCTCACACTCACACCATGGGACAATTTTGAGTGTTCAATCAGGGTGCCATGCATGTTTTTGGAATGTGGGAGGAAACCGGAGTACCCGGAGAAACCCACGCAGGTCCGGGGAGAGCATGCAAACTCCACACAGGGAGGCCGGAGCTGAAATTGAACCCGGTACCTCTGCACTGTGAGGTCGACGCGCTAACCACTGGACCACCGGGCCGCGGGCAAGCAGTATTCTTTTTTTTTTTTTCCCAGATAACCTTCTTTGTCAAAGGGTAATTACATGAAACTGATCTATTTATCTTTTTTTGCCATAATTTTAACCAATTTCAAAGTTTGTAAGCTTCTACTACAGTTCGCTGAGATGCAACATACCCAGAACACTAATTTGAATTAAATTCAAGTGACAGAGACAAGGGGAAGTATAGTCAGATTTAGGTTGTGGTCTTTTCAACTTGAGCTTCCCCTTACTCATGTTAGCTTTGTCACACACACACACACACACACACACACACGATCACAGAGAAGCAGGTTTAACAAGCAAACGAGTTGGATTAAAAATAGATCAGTTGCTTCATGTGGTTTTTATGTAATCTCAATGCATAATTCAGAGAGGCAAAGTGCTTGCCGGTATCATCTGCAAAAGACAGCATCCGAAGCAGCAGAGCACGTGATGCTGTAACAAAAAAGAAAGAGTGAGGGTCAGTGGACAGAAGAAGGAGGAGGGGTGATGAAAAAGGAGGAGGTGCCCGCTGAGCACAGAGAAGGCCAATGGACAGAGGCCGAAGGAAGAAATCGTGTCACGCTTTCCGAACGTCTGGAGTGAGAAGAGGAACAGAGAGAATATGGAAAGACAGCAAGAACTGAGAGAATATTAATGCACAAATCCCTCGAGGTTGAAAAAGAGCAAGAAAACAGGCAGGGGATGATGTTGCGGGAAAAAGAGCAGATGAATGAGGGCCATGCAGACGAAAAGAGGAAAAGGATGAAGCGGAAAGGGAAAGATTTAAGTGACAAATGGCTCCATATTAATTGACTGGTTGGGGAAGAAAATGGTCATGATTCATGGTCTCACAGTAAGTGGTTCCCAACATGGCGATCAGACAGAAACACCAACCGGCATTGTGTGTTTGGGAAGTATTTATATGTCCTGAGTAAAAGGATGTAAATGGATTTCTGCATTAGAGGACAATACAGAGTGGAAGAGAAATAAGGTGACTTTTTGGCAGACTATGCACCGAATGCCCCGATGTTGGGAAATCGTGAGTGCTCTCGAGATGCCTTCCGAATTGTCATTTCTCTATCTCTTTCTCTCTTATCTTGTTTCTTTCTACTTTTTGGGAACTGACAATTTAATACACCAGTGCAGCGACGATTGGATGGGATTAATACTGAAAGAATTTCTGGGGCTACAATGGATTTTCAAATCAGCTGAAAATCACAAAATTACAGCATTGATTATAGTAAGAAAGGATGGTATTGGAATAATGAGGTATGAATAAGTGGTGGGAATACATAAATTCCACTTCTTCCCACTTCTTTTCAAACTGCACTGAAAAAATGGTGGGTTAAATTTACTCAATTTCATTTCATCAAGCGTCTTCACAAAATAAAATCATTTGGAGCCAGATACATTTTTAAGTAGAAGTGTAGTCTACTTAAAAAAAAAAAAAAATAATAATCCTTGGATCCAGATAATTTTATTCTGTGCAACAACTTTACGAAATAAAATTGAGTACATTCAGCGAAAACTTTTTACAGTCCATTTTATTTTCTTTGTCTATTATTGTACTTATAATAAAATTATTGTAGTAGATGTTTGAAATAAAAGTAGGATTTAGTCTTGTCACCAAGATACAATGCCAAAGGCAGGAATAAATGGAGAACTCCCGCAGCTGATTAAAACATCACCACCAAAAAATGTGTTTCCTAGTGGCTGGAAACATTATGAATGACGCAAGAGCAATATGAACGGGCGTCTGGTAGGGGTTTTGCGGCAGTGGCATGACTTCATGTTCACACTAACTTTCCTTCTCGGTCCATGGTCTCACTTTGATCTCACATTAGCATTAGCATTAGTGTGAAAAATTAGCTTTTATACTATGTGAGTGAAGGAGTTTGCTATTGCAAATAATCTGTTGCAATACAACTCCTCAAAAACCATGGGAGTGGAAATGTCTGCCTCCTTTGTACACACAAAGGCAGCTCAATTCTCTTTGCCCATCTCTCATGGCCATCCCAATAATAACATAATAACTGTTTTAAATTGCCACTAAATGAACAACTCTGACCTCTATTAGGCTGGTAATTGTAGCTGAGACCAGCCCTCTATCCTGTTAATTAGTTTAGGAAGCCTCTTGCTTGCTTCTCTACCAGACGCCCCAAGACTGTCCATCCGTCACTAATACTAATGCTGAATTTTGAGTGGCACTTTATATATATATAATCCCAATAATAACATAATAACTGTTTTAAATTGCCACTAAATGAACAACTCTGACCTCTATTAGGCTGGTAATTGTAGCTGAGACCAGCCCTCTATCCTGTTAATTAGTTTAGGAAGCCTCTTGCTTGCTTCTCTACCAGACGCCCCAAGACTGTCCATCCGTCACTAATACTAATGCTGAATTTTGAGTGGCACTTTATATATATATA
>NW_017805744.1:6935255-6997744 GCF_001891065.2 Hippocampus comes
ACACACACACACACACACACATATATATACAATACTCACAAAAAGTCAGGGATATTTGGCTTCTCAGGTGAAATTTCAGGACGAGCCTCAAATGCCATAGATTTCGCCTGAAAGCCGACCACCCCTAACTTTTTGTGCTTGTTATGGTTTGTCTCAGACAGATGGCGTCAAATATGCAAACAAATATAATCTTTCCAACTCTTGATCTTAATACTGCCATTAAGACAACACGCACACAGACATAGACACTCACGCACACACAAACGCACACCGGCACTGATCAACCCCGACGGGACCTTCTCACCCAGCTGATGCAACCCAACTGAAACTGCTTGCAACACAAAAAAAGGTTGCTCATGGCACCTACTACACCTACATGGCACGTTAGAAGCGGGAAGTCACTTCATCAGGCAGCCAAAGTGGCTTCTCTATTGGCACTAAGATACTGAGACGACTCTATGCAAATGTGACTGCGCATGCACAAGACACTCGCAAATAGTGTTTTTTTTTTTTTTTGTGCACGATGGGCCAAATGAAAAGAGATGTGAATCTGGGCGATGTCCTCCTTTGTGAATACTCATTTCCTTTTCGGATATCTCTACCTTATCCTCCCCTCCCTCATCTGCTTTGCCCATCCTCCACTTTCTCTGTTCCAAATCCACCCATTCTGCCACGTCTCATCCAACCAGCCCTTCTCCCTCTCATCGATCTGTATTAGAAACAGGATATGAGGAACTATGCTATCTTATCGTAGATCAGAGAGCGAGACAGAATGAGTGAGGGGCAATCAAGGACGGAGGACGGGAGAACATGTTTTGGCGGCCGAGAGACCAAATGGGAGAAACACAAGCGAAGAGAGGAAAAGGTATTCTCTCATCTCATCCCTCTCCTGTTGCCAACACAGGACTAGAGAAGCACTGTGGGGCCTAATTGGACTGACAATTGAGCTCCGATAAGACCCGCACTAATGAATAAATGAATGAGAAAATAAATGAATCAAACAAGCGCTTCCACGCTAATGCAAGCAATACGAACGCTGCTCGGCCATGACGTCAGTGAGGCTGCTAATTAAAAATGTTGCGGGTTAAATGCACTCATCACAACACACGAGCTTATTCAATCTAAATAGGCAAGGGTAGTTCAAGGATAAACAGTGATGATACAAACACTTTGGCAAGCTGTCTGCTTGTTTAAACTGGACAATGGAGATGACCATTTACCCCTCTGGTACAGATGGTGTAGCACCTTGTGCATGGCCCTGGCTCTGCCCTTTTTTGCGGGTCTGGCACAGTGTGGTAAGAGTCTAACCTTTCTCAGTACGACAGGCCCTGCTGCTACGGGCACAAGCGCCATGGCTGATCCTTATGCCCAGGATCCTGCTTATCACCATATGCCCCAGTGCGGCTTCACCTTTGCACAAACTCACACTAAATGGATGTGGACGAGGACACACACACACGCACGCACGCGCGCGCGCGTGCACACACACACACACACACACACACACACACACACACACACACACACACACACACACACACACACACACCTACTCACAGGTACTGGCATGAGCGACACATCCTGACCTCTAGCTGTTCTACCTTGGAAAAGCAGAAGGAAAGCCACATGTAGATGGAGAGGGGGACATTGGGGTCAAGGAGCTTGGTTTGGAGAGGAGCCACATTGTGAAAGCTGGAGGTTGGACACAGTGACACATTTCCCGCCTACGAGGTTGTTTTTGGTCTTAGTGCTCGTTAGGAAAACAGCAGAAGCCAACACTGCAAAAAAATAGCAGATCTTGTTACTCACGCAAAGTGTGAGAGGCATTGTTCACGGACCGCCAGTATTAGTTGATTTGCATGAAGAGGGTTTTGATGGTACTTTGCAGATTTCAAAGAAAACACTACCGTGCGCTGTATGGCAACTTAGATGATCTTTTTACAGCAGGAAATTGTCATCCCAAAAGCCAGTTTGTTTCCTTATTAAAATCAAACTGAACCGTTTCAAAATGAGACGGCTCTTTCAAGAATGGTTGATTGTCTTTTTAAAACAAAGAATATTTATCATACGACACACTGCTGCAGTCAGGCTACAAATAAAGCGCGAATAACCAGAAGTGATTATGATTAGGTTTGAAATGTGTGACAGCCATGATTGATTGAAAGTGGCTTACAGGCATGAAGGTCAGACCCGATGACTACGTCTGCATATATGAGTGTATGAGTGTACACGGTAACACAGGATATTGCAGTTTTTAAAAATTAAGCCTAGGGCCAGTTTCGTGCCGGGTCTCTGTTTTGCTCGTTGGCAGAACAAAGACTGTGACCGAAAACTTGAGAATTGTTCCTATGAGAATATACGAAAAGTGCCTTTAAGGTTTAGTCACGTTTATTCATTTTGTTCAACAGTTGGCCACCAAACACACAAACATGGCACATGCCTGCAAAGGAGCATGCGCTAACAAGTTTAGTTATCGTAGTCGAGCATATACGTTTATTTTGACATGACCTCCATCTGTCATGTGTAAATCAAGCAGGCATCCTTCGTTTCACTCTGTTCAGTTTCAATTTTCACGTCGTGTCATCCTGGCCCTACTGGTGTCCTTCACAGTCACTCTGTCCTTTCTCTGACTCAGTCACACACCCTCTGTTCGGTGTTCGCCGTGATCAATTAAGAAACATTAGTCTCACTGATATTCCAGGCGACCTAAGCTCGGGAGGCTGCTTTCCCTTCCATCTCTCCTCTCCTCAGTTTCTCCTCTCCGCATCTGGCTTTCTTGCCACTCCTAAAACCGGTTTCCATTACTTCACGCTCTTGTCTGGGAAGCAAGCAACAAACCCTTTTTGAGTAAATCACCTACCCCACACCACAGAGTCTTTTGCCCTCGCCTCTTATGGAGCAGCCCCAGTCTCACTCTTCCCTGTGTCTTCAGTCATCAATCCTCCTTTCGTTTCCCGCTGAAGTTTTGGCAACATGGTGACAATGACACATTTTCCTTCTTCCCATCTGCCCTCTCTGTTCCAAACTCCATTACACACATTTCTCGTTTTTTTGCCCTTTTGCCTTCCTCTTTGTCGGCAGTTTGCCGTGCATGATGACGGACCTGCATCTGCTCCTGTATGCCAGCCGCTCACCTGTATCCTAGCAACAACCTCTCCTTTTGCTCTGGTGCTCGGAACAAGTAAAGCAGACGTAGGGCGAATGAAGAACAAGCTCTTTCATTTTGTCATTTATTTAGTACAGTTCTGCCTCCTCACGAGGCCAACACAAACAGCTAGAAGAGTAGAGCAATGTGGAGGCACACACGAACGCAAGCATACTCACAGTTATCTACATTTTCCATCGACATGGCTTTCTGCAAGATCGACTTCAATCATCTCAAATTGTTCTCTATTGTAGTCTCTCGTCTGTTTTAAGGCAGAGCAGGTCCCTCCGTTTCTGTAAGAATTTCTGAAGCTCTGTGTGTACAATAGTAATAATTATAGAAAAAAAGACATAAAAAAATATCGCCTCCTTCCATCTATTTTCAGAACTGCAAAAGTGTAATGTGCAATATTAGTAATATTTATCAGTTAAGGGTTAAGTTCAGAAACAGCTATAAATTACATCGCATGGTAGAATCCGTATTGCACAAGCTGTTATAGGTCAAAATTAAAAGCAAAAAAACGAATATATCACAAAAACGTAATGCGCTAGAAAATAAAAAGTGGACTTTTTTTAAAAAATCCGCATAAAGTTTAGGGACACATAAAGCCCCCTGCGATCAAAATTTGCGTGCTGAGAGGGAAAGAATATGAAAGAAGGCCAGTACACTCGTGGTAAAACAATGGGAATTGAGTTCCACGTGACCATCCTGTCGCATGTGCTCACACAAAAACACACATGCACCAACAAAGAAGAAAAGTGCTGTTCAGGCACATGTGTCCTGGTGTAATTTATGAGGGGGGCTCCTGGGCGAGCGCCTCAGAGAGGTCCTCTTCACGCTGCATGGCTCTGGGCACTCTGTTCAATCCTACCAGTAAGCACCATGCTCTAAATACACACACACACACACACACACACACACACACACACACACACACACCACAAAAACGATGTAGAAAATCCCCTTATGAGCAGTGAACTCTTTCGACTGAAACTCACTGCACGATTACTGCAACAAAAAGCTAGGTAAACACAAGGGTTTCAGGCTTGGCAGCTCTGCTCGAATTCTGTTCAGCTCAGACAAAACATCAAAAGCATCCCTTTACAACAGCTGAAAACGGCCTTGGAGTTTTCTAAATTAAGAATAACTGAGCTATTGTGCGTTGCGGGCTGAATTATAACCAGCTCGACTATTATACAGAAAAACTCATGTTTACAATCGTATCAAATATTCCTTGAATAGTGAATGAATTTATTTTTCCAATTTACACAGGTCAATTAAAATGCATTAAAATAGAGCAAACACACATATTCACTGTTCTTGTTATTTCAAGCGGGTATTCTTTTTTTATTGTAACATTCAGGAATACATGACATTTACGACCGCATTTCAGCCATCACAGGAGTGCACACAGAGAGCAACAGTGAGTCGTTCTTCAGGGCACCTCAGTCATGATAGCGAGCTAGATAAATAGCTAGATTAGAGGAGGGATATGAAGGGAAGGGGACATTAATCAATCAATCCCTCCACATACACGCACGCACACCCGCCCGCACTTTGCCGGTCAGGAGAACCGGGGCCAGAATATTTTCTATTCAGCTAAGCTACGGCTGGCCTATTTAATTAATCAGAATGTCTATTTCTGAGAACGTAGCACACATAAACCAATGCATGTTCCTCATTAGACTCTAGCATCATCTTATTACGATTATCTGAACCCGTATGTCGTGCAATAAAGAATTGAAATGGAGGCATCCAATGAATAAAAAAAGGTGGGCAAAATGATAAATAATCTGCATCGACAGTATGTGCTGCTTTAGCATGATGGGGGAGGCATTTGAGGAGGGCAGATCCCCTCCTCCCCCTTGCAATCCCAGCTGCATAGCTCCATATGTGGTTGTCCAGTGCAGTGTGACCGTGAAAGCCCAGGAGAGAAAGGATCTGTCTTAAAGCCAGGGGCGAGGGGCCTTGATCTGCTCAGGAGGACTCTCAAGGGCACTCTGTGGGTAGAGGTGAAGTGTGGGCAGACCCCCCCCCCGCCCCACACACATGCACGCACACACAAAAACACACGTACAGATGCACAAACGGAAACGAATATGGCACGCGTGTATCGTGCACACCCATATTTAAAGTCACATTCTGGACAAATCAAGAGAGGGTATCTGGGGACCTGGGATAGGTGGATTGGGATGTATACATACATGGATATCAATAATGTAAGTCAGACATTGTAAATAAGTTATGTGAAGACGATAAAGGGTTGGGCGGGGGTGTGCGTTTCTGCTGATGTGACTTTTGCATTGGCTTCATCACCCCTCTCTGATGATTCTTGTCTCTGGCATAAGAGGCCAATCAACAGCTCTGTGACGCAACTGCCCGCACCTTCTACCACAACACCAACAGACACACACATTTCATCTGATTGGCTTCCTGTGCCGCACTCCAGTGAATCCTGTGTGACCAGAAGTGTACAAAAGTGGTGCACAGTTGTGCACATTTGTGGCTAAAATAAATCATGGGTGCCAAAATGAAGGATGAGGAATGTGCCTAAAATTTATGAAAATAGATGTGGGCAAGTCTAACCACTTAGAACATCATCAATGGACTTTTAGTAAATTCTATGCTATCCTTGTGGATCAACGGACAAGTAGAGCACCAGGTTGGTCTCAATGTGCATCGACGGAGCTGCTGCCGGTGTCGAGATTGACACAGTGGAGTGGTGGAAATTGGGGATTCTCCTGTAAATGTGTATTGTGTATGTGTAGTGCCCATACCACAGAGAACAGCGCCAAGTCAAGTCGGCTGATTATGTGCGACAGCACAGTGAGTTTACTTTCAAGTTGCTATTCTTTTATTTCCAAAAGAGGAAAACAACAAGAGTTGTACAACTGAACAATATGCGATCATAGAGGTTTCGCGGCATTGTCATTGTTCATTTATTTGTTTTTCAGTACTTCTTTTGAAAGTGACATCGCAATTTGTTTCGTAATGTGCTCAGTTTTGCTGGTTAGGGTTAAAGGTTAAGGTTGTGTGAAATCATTTACATATTTCACTACGTAGTTCATTCAGTGAGCCCGTTTGCACACCCGGTTTTCCTCTGAGGTAAAAAAAAAAATGTATGTGCACCTACGTTCATTTTATTTACCTGCACTGTCTGAGTGGAGTGTCTGTACGTTTAATTCCTATTCAGAAGGGATATCTCATTCAGAGTCTGCTTGAAATGGGAACTTCTGGATTAGTGATACTACTAAAAGACTCCTTACCAATAAAGTAGGACAACAGGATGGCCAGCAAAGCAGCTGCAGCGATGGCCGTCACCGCTGCACATTTCCAGCTGCAGTACTTGGACGGCTTCTTGAGCTTGAAGGCTGAGCGGGAAAACGTGTTTCTGGGTAGCAAACGAGGGGGTGGAGAATACACCGTTCCAGAAGTAAGAGGGTAGCCAGGAGAGGAGCTACTGAACAACGGGGTGGTCCCTGACGATGTCTTGAATAAGAAGTGCCTGAAGACAAGAAAACAAGACACAACACATGTTAGCTGTCAATGCCGAAGGGTGTCTACGGTGTTACACTAACTTTAGCATATTTATGTGCATTCAAAGCTCATCGTTCAAGCAAGGCAGAGGTGGCGGTTCAATAGCACATAGTATCTTGAAAATGCCTTTTCATGTGGGCTGAGGTTTTTTTTTTTTTTTGAGCCATTGGGTGTGCACATATCACATATGTTTTCACTCAGGAACAGGTAGAGTATTTTAACATATTAGAACAAAAAAATTAATAAAAAGGTATGAGTGGACTAAACCTTGTAGGGAAAACAAGGACTGGAC
The DNA here is from genome assembly GCF_001891065.2 of Hippocampus comes. NCBI lineage: Eukaryota > Metazoa > Chordata > Actinopteri > Syngnathiformes > Syngnathidae > Hippocampus > Hippocampus comes. Next base: position 6,942,230 of record NW_017805744.1, read on the forward strand.
ATGAGAAACGACCAATGACATTTGAAGCAGTTGGGTCACATATGTGCAATCTTTGGACCAAATCCTTCTTCCAATGTGTTCGTCCCGCCATATGAGTTCGAACATGCCTGAACTGATTGTATCTCCAGGACAACCTGCTCAATTCCAAGGTCATTTTTGAATCTTCAAATTCTCTTTTATTTCCGCTAAATTCCTTTGCTTTGCTTCTGTTCACACATCTTACAGTATATTGCTGGTCCTTCACATATGATGGCTGTGGAGAATCTTTGTTTTTCCTCTCTCCTGTTCTCGTTGCCCCAATGGGGTCAAGGCTCAGAGAGAGGATAAAAGAGGAATCTAAACCGTCATCCCTTTGCTCATATTATCCATTATCCTCTGCTATTGCTGCACCTGCTCACACATCGCACAGCCCCTTCTGCGTTCTCGCTTTCCATTTTATTCTTTCGCCATTTCCTATGCTATTATTTTTCGGAAAGCACAAAGCATCTTACATTATGCATCTTTTCATTCTCCTATAAAATCCTTTTCTTCTCTTTCTTTTCAGATGTACGTTGCTCTGACTGACAAAGGACATTGTAGACTTGAAAAAAGTGAAACAGGACTTGAATAAACTTTTTCAAAGGACACAGGAAAGGCTTCGTTTTACCCTTGCGGCAACTTTTACAAGACACTTCCACACATGTACAAGAACTGAGGAGGTAACACGGACTCCGCTGATGTGACTGATCAGAGAAGGTGAGGTCAATCCAGCCTCAAAGACGATCTTCAGTCAGGATTGCTCGTGTGTGTGTGTGTGTGTGTGTGTGTGTGTGTGCTTGTAAATTTTGTAGAAGTGTGATGACATTCTTGCAAGGAGAGGATTTCTGCTCAAGGACACCTCAAGGACACATGCTAGCAAGAACAATAATATTCATTTCCATAAAACAGAAAACTAGCGAGTGCTTAGCTGGGTAGCACATTCACCTCAAAGTGCAGAGGTGTAGATTTTGATTTCGGCTCTGGCCTTCCTATGTGGAATTTGCATCTTCTCCCTGTGTCTACGTAGGTTTCTCCGGGTCATCCGATTCCCTCCCATATTCCAAAAATATGCATGGCAGGTTAATGGATCACTCTGAAGTGTCCCTAAGTGTGATTGTGATGGTTGTTCATCTATGCCTGCCCTGTAATTGGCTGGCAACCAGTTCAGGGTGTACCCCGCCCGCTGCCCAAAGACATCTGGGTTAGGCGCCAACACGCCCGAGTCCCTCATGAGGATCAGCAGATCAGAAAATGGAAGGACAAATGGATCAAAGAAGCTGTACAACTACTCATGACTTACATAGCTGCACACGGTCACACTTGTATTCGTGTACAACACAAAGACATTTGTGAAAATGACAGAACTGATTATATAGTGGAGAAATGTACACCGGAAAATAGTTTCACAAATGAAATTGATCTATAGACCCATTCCATTTGTCTGTGTGGTTTATGTGTCAGAAGTCTGGTGAACCTGAGAACTGAGTTTGCCACTCTGCACTGGTATTACTGCATTGGACATAACATTTTTTGATCTCCAAACCTTGAACAGAGTGTAGTTTTCTTTTCTTTGTGTGTATATGACAACGTGGAAAAGGTTAATTACAACTAGAGAACTGGAAATGGAATCAATTGTGATGAAAGAAAAGAGTTCAGACATCTTAACCTTGTCTTTACGGTACAAAATGGCTTGCCAACAACCTGAAAAGAAGAGAGAATGGAATGTACAGTGGAATGAGAGCTGTGCATCGCCGTGATGTGAAGGACTGGCGGTTAATCATCTTCTGCATAACCATCACCACAACTAACGCAGGTCAATGTATTTCATTTATAATAGCACCTTCAATTATTACCACTATCAATTCAATAACTCTGGTCAAACTCTCATTTATTTGACTTTCAATTTTCGTTGAAATCATTTGTTCCACATTCCAAGCAAATGTTAAATGAATTTAACCTCAAATGTAATGTAAAACACACACACAACCCCACCTCCCCACACACACACACACACACACACACACACACACACACACACACACACACACACACACACACTAGTCTACCTTTTGATAGCAAGTGACAAGCATACGACAGCTAACCCCCAGGGAGGCTAGCTAGCGCCAATCGTTACATGCTAATATAGCATTATACACCTTCATTCAGTGCACCTTCTTGTCGAGTAGAGTAAGCAGCCTCACACCAGTGCTCATATAAGAATCAACAATTCTGCTTAGTCATCTACAGGCGATCATTTCCTGGCTCACACAGAGACCAGCTGTATAAAAGTCAAGAAAAGTATTTAAAAATGTATCACTTATGATTCTTGCCAAGTATAGCATCTTTCCCTCCTTCCCTCTGCCTCTTTTTTTTTTTTTTTGCTCTTTTTTTTTTCTTTACATTTTGTAAGGCTCACAAAAGACGGAAAAAAGTGATTTTTGAAAATGGAACTTTTTCTTTTAAAGTGTTCGGTGTAAAAAAAAAATCAAGGACATCAAAGGCAGCTGTCCTTGTTAATTCTCAGCTTTGTTCTCACATGCACTCATTGTTTAATTATGAAACAAAGTTTTAGACACATTTTTATATTCTATCATAAAATGCACTGTTTGTTTCATTATGAAACAAAGTTTTAGACACACTTTTATATTCTATCATTTCATAATCATGATCATTCCTATACCGCATACCCTATTCAGGCTCACAGGGAGCTGGAAGCCTCTCCCGGCTGTGGGCAAAAGTCAGACGACACTTTGAACCGGCCTCCAGACAGTAATGGGATACACATAGCGAAAGACGAGCACACACTGTCACATTCACTGAGTGCAAACTAGTTTTCAGGGAATAAAAATTATAGCATATCGTCGCTGTCCGGTGAAAACATCATATATCCAAATGTGGTCAAATATTTTTTGCACAAATCAATACTGATGGCCCGTCAGCATCGTACCAACGTTGTTATTTGTATGCAGTATCAACCAATATAAAATGGTGAAGACCTTAAAGAATGAGTTTGCAAAGATGACGCAGGACAAACCTTTGTTTTGTGCTCTACTTTGTAATAAAAGGCTTTCTACAATGTGTGCTTTTAACACCTCTGACGTGCATGGCTGCTCCAGGCTCCATTTTAATCAATGCCAGCGTAATAAACTAGCAATTTTTTTTCAGCATATGAAACTTGTGATTGAATGCATTTCTGGCATGGAGTTGTGTGAATGCGATTGTGCATTGGTATATGACCGCATTACGAGGTATAATACAACATGAACAAAGCAATGTTATGGAACTCAAGCAAGCTGGCATTTTGGGGAGATTTCCTGCAAATTTGCCATTTTGACCATATGAGGATTCCGCTCAACAGTAACGAGATGCTGGGCATTCTAGTTGCTGCCTTACATACCCCCTAGTTCTGACAAAGCCTATCTGCTATGTATGCTGCATTTAAGGAATTTTGTAGCATGTTTTATGAACCATATTGCTGATATTCAAAGTGCTTTTTTTTTTCAAGGAATACTAGATTGTGATCTGCTTCTTGGCTGAAATGCTCACGTCACGTGTGCATTTAAAATATGTGTCAATGTTCACTTTTCCTCCCTCCTTAGCAAAAAGGATCAGTTGTAATCCACCACTGTTACTGGATTTGATGACTGCTATTTAAAATATGTTTAGCTCCACTACTGAGACACCCTGTATCCTTTTGATGCCTTTAATAACTGCTGTTTCATATCAGCATGTCTACTCATCTAAGAACAGTCAGTGAAAACAGGTGAGGTGCTCAGAGCATGACGATATTATGTGGGAACAGCATTTCACTCGCTATCAATTATTCATTCAGCCTCTACTGTCTCTCGCCCTCTCATCATCGCATGCCTCTGATTGCTGGATTGGCATCCTGCTGGATTTTTTTTTTCCACTTCCATGGTACCCTTTTTACCTGTCATTTGAGTTTCGTGACAAGGGAAAACAGACTGGAGACCACAGGAGAGAAAAACGCCTCAGATAGAAGCTGAAAGAAGGCGCGCACAAAGAAACATGCGGTTATTCTCTAAAAATAACTGCCTCTCAGTGACAAAGCCATCAATATTAATATGCATGCATAAGCTTACAAAAACCCAAATGTAAGAGCTCCTGTGTGTACATGCACACGTGCATCAAGGTCAACCAGCATGTGCCTTCCCTACAACTCATTTTCACCACCCTGTGATACTGCTGGCAAGGATGAGACACAATGCAACTATGTGCAACAAATGACTTGCATTCCATGTGAGACAATGAGCAGTACATGATCTGCATGCATTTTAGTCTTTTTTTTTTTAAGCATTACTGCACGCGAGAGGGGCCGCTGTAAGCTTGGCGTGAGATGAAAATATGTCTACAAGCCATACCGGGGATGGAAAGTGTCTAATGCACTCTGGGGAGGTAATTGACATTGATTTATGTTGGAGAGGACCACGGAGGGTTTCTATCATAGCAGGCAGCTGGCAATCACAGCTCTGTATCATTAAGCCTCGCTATTTGTATATATGTGTGTGTGTGTGTGTGTGTGTGTGTGTGTGTGTGTGTGTGTGTGAGAGAGAGAGAGAGAGAGCGCAGTGGAATTGTCCTCGGTGGTCCAGCATGGAAACGTCACACGTAATTAGAGAGTGCTGACAGAGACCCCTCAGCTACACTCTTTTCCTCCCGCATGGCTGGAAGCAGCAAGTAACGAACGCAACCTCGCTGTCATCTAACGCATGCAACACTCTCGCACACACAAGGAGCAGGCAGACACGAACATACATGTACACGCACAAACAATCACAACTGATGTGGGTTTTCTTTTGTGTAATGTATGTGCCTGAAAACACTTAATTTGCATTTGCATGGAAAAAAAAAAGAATTATGGAGGATGGACAAGGGGCTGAAGATTAGAAGAGCGAATGATGTATTTTCTCACTGCTTTGCAACCCCATGGAGAGAAAAGAGGACCTGGACAATTAACCAGAGAACAGAGAGCGTGCTGGGTAATTAGCAGGAAGTCAAAGCAAGCATTTCCCTTGAGCGGAGACATTTTTGCAAACATACACATGCGCCTCCATTTCTTCAGTTCTCCAACATGTGGTTGTTCTGTACTGTGCTCAGGGAATGATCATCATCAGAAGATAACTAATGGGAAGTCAACACTGGATGAAGCCAGATCTGAGCGTTAAACAAAAGGCCCAAGGATATTGCCCCGAGAATTGTTTCCAACCACAATTATGGGAATTGGTACAAAGCAGAAGGACAGATGGATGCAGAACAATAGCGGTTCATTTGATTCATGTTCCTCTGAAGGGACATGATTCTTTTTGAAAGATCAAATGCATCAAAGTTACCTCATATGGTGTTCGAGTAACCTATTATTTTTATTTTAATTGCTACAATATAACACCAATGCCTAACGGGCAGAGCTTGAAACGGTGTTATTTTCAACTCGGATAGGAGCAAGATAATTGACAATGTTGGCATAGGGTACCACTCGGTGTAAAGTCATGAAAATAAATTCTGGGTCATGTTTCATGGAACAAGCGAAGGAGGGGGAGAGAAAACTTGCTTGGTGCGGACACATAGGGGCAGAGCTGTGAGCGTCTGTTGCAAGGTGCTTGAGAGATAACAGCAGGAATAGTGTGGGTGTTAAACTCTCTCACTGGGAAAAGTGTGAGTGTTGAAACACCTTCCCCACCGGAATCCACCCCAGCATCAACGTACAGCTGTTATTTTTCCTTCCCATTATTTTTGTTGCTTTGAGCAAATCATTCTGATGAGCTAAAAATGGCCTCACGTTTTGGGGGATGCACTTAATGAATGGATGGTGCTGATTTATTTTTTTCTTTGTAGGTTCACACAATCCCTATTTTTCATCCTTCATCAAAGTCCTTCTGGCTTGCACAGCTGCTCCCCATTATTCATCCCCTGTCATTCCTGAAGGTAGCATCTCCAAATCTGGGCCACCTTAATGCATTTGATGGTAACCTTGCAGCTCTGCTTCTCCATCCAGATAAATTGATATGCTGCAGCCATCACATTGATCGTATTTCTTTCCGTGATTTGGGGCCCACGGAGGAGTGAGCAGGTGTAAGCCCATAGAATATAGAATGAAAACCCATCTCAGATTCCCAAGGGAGGCACAAACCGGAAATCTGGTGTTTGATCACAAAAGTCCAGCACAAATGTGAATGTGCACTTGCATAAATAAGTTTTTTTTTGCACTCTTGCTCACCAATATAGACAATGCCACACCAACTCTGTAGTCTTATCTCACAAGAGTAAAAGAATCCACGTTCGAGCATCTACCCAAACAATCTCCTTCTCTCACCACATTTCTTTATTTGTCTCCCAATCTATTTTTCTCTTCCACACCGACAAAAAAACAAAACAAAACAAAAAAAAAACTACACCTAGCCATTTTCTTGCCCCTCTTATATTCCCAGGTTATATTTATAGGCAACATCACCCCCCAACCCCCCCTCCAGTGTGTATTCATCTCTTTCTTTCACTGCCAGTCATCCAGACCCTGGGGTGTTCTGAGGTGATCAATCTTCATCCTCTCAGTGCTGTCACACTATAGGGTCAATCCAAAAGACACACACACGCACGCATACAATTGCAACGGGTGGATGACAAATGCCAAGATTTACATACATTCCCAGAGAGGAAAGTTTGCATTCAGGGATGCAAACACAAGTACACAGACACGTAAACACACACAAAGGGACACATTTCATTACTTCCACATAGTTCCTTTTTATAATGAGATATGTTACACCAATGTAGAAAGTACATGGCTTGGTTCTCAGCCAGTGAATAGCCATGATAGGAGGCCCTAGTTTTGACTACAAAGTGTGGGTAACCGCTCTACACTCCTCAGGAAGCTTCACAACTTTGCTCTAACCTTTCCAAAATGTACAACACGACAAAACATCGGGACTGCAAAGGGAACAGCAGCAGTGCTTGTTTCTGTCTCATTAATATAACAGTCAGTAACGTCAGTGAAAGGAATCATCGAAACACAATTCTAACAATGGGTTACCAAGGTTTTCCTAATGTTGTATTCTGTCTCTTTGCTGGCAAAAGCCAATTTGGGAAAATTTCCATTCAAAGACCCAATAAAAGTGCCTTTTGTTTTTTATTGTGAGTCAAAGTGCACTGCATCATGACAACATATGCTTGTAATATTTCACTGTTAATGAGAGCTTCCTGGCTTCTAGTATGATGCAGTACAATACATATGTGACAGTGATCCTCAAATCTAAAGCCCCAATCCCACTGAGGGGCGAACATTTGCAGATGCTGGCGAGGACAGAAAAATCCACATTCCCGTCAGAGTTCATCAGGGTTCCTTCAAGGTCGGAAATGTTTGCAAAATGTCCTGTTTGAGCATTTTTTTCTCTTGTCATAAGGAAACTTTGAACATGTTCAATATTCCCTCGTGACAAGAAAAAGAGAAAGTCTGCCGAACGTCTGGCGAACATTTGCGACCTTGAATGAACCCTGACGAACTCATGAACGCAACATTCTCTGCCTTTTTAAAATTTAATGTATTATTATTATTTATTTATTATTTTTGCGCCTCGCTGGGCTTCAGGCGGACTTGGGGCACTACACTTCCCTGATGCACCTGGCAAGTTGGTGACAGAAAGCAGACTACAATTTAGACCATCTATAAACAGGTCTAAATTGAAGCATAGGTAGTGTAATGCAATTTTGGTGGATTTTATCAAGGAACAGACCGACAGATTCTGAGCCCCGTGAAAATGTGTGGTGGATGTCATTGTACACCTTTGAATAATACGAGAGACAAATTTATTGAAGGCATTAGTGTTAATATCATTTTATGAACATTTTTTCAAAGCAACCCCTTATGGGGGCGGTTTGGAGGATGTCACACACAGACACACAATTTTGGGTAGAAGGCAGTCTCCAAGTGCCCACTTCACAGTGGCCAACTTAACATCATCCACAAGTGGAAATCGTCTTGCAGTCCCATTCAAATGTACTTTTTTGTGCCAATCTCCTCCAGCTTCATGCCATGTAGACTGTGCGCCTCTCCCTGTGCTGAATTTCAAAGGAATGAGGGGAGCCGCTTCCATTGGATGGCAAAAAAGTCGTCTCTGTTCCCACCCACAACGGCGCAATCTGCGCCAGTCCAGTAAAATACCAAAAGAAGGAAAAGTCCTCTCATGCGCACAGTTGGACTGCACTGTGCACTTGACTTGCGCTGGACATGAAACGAGGGCCCATTGTATTGAAACCCACCACATACTGTATTACATTTTTCAAATGTACCTGATGTTTTCGAGGTCTTTCGCAGGTATGACAGCAACAATGACTGCAAATAACTATTGTGAGTGCAAATGCCTCATGCTGAAAGCCATAGCTCCACTGGCCTTCCACATGTACACATGCATCAGTACAGAGTGAGCATAAAGCTGCGATCAGTGAAGCTGAATTAAACATAGCCAGGCCTCATTAATTTTGCAAAGGGCCAGCACACTGGGGAGCACATCCAAAACCATCAGTGCTGGAAGCCCCTGTGCCCAGCAGGAGAAACACAACTACAGCTTACGGAGTAAATGCTCAAAAACGTGCAAATGCAAGTGAGCGTATGTGCGGCGTCACTCTCACCACGTGACTCATGAAGTGCAACCAACGCCCTGCAGGAGGACTCCGCCCCATAAACGCGCTCTTGAACACAGAGAACAGTTGTTGGCCTGAGTGAAGGGTTTTGTATTTCCTTCTTCTGTGCAGGTAGCATGCCAACAGAGTGCAGACTAACGGCAGTGAGCTTGAAAGTGTTATTCCTCAAGATGAAGAGGAAGATACATCGGAGTGGAAGGCTTTTGGGAATCACAAACAAATGGAAATGCTTTTATCAAGACGGTCAGGTTTTCTTCTGTTCCACTCCATTAACAAAATGTGATCATTCAGTGCGTGTGTGGGCCTATGTTATGTGCAGCTCATGTGGAAATGTCACTATTTGCTCTTAATGTGAACATTGTTTAGTTATTGTGACATAATTGACGGGGCAGCGAAAAAGAAATAAATTGGAAATTCCTGGACCTCCCACCTTAACGTAGTTGTAGATCTCTTAAAATAAATAAATACTGATAAAATAAGAACCATATACAGTAAATAAAGCTGTAGTTTGTATTTTTTAATTTTATTTTTCATTACTATTTCACATTTTGTACTTAAATGGAAAGACAAACAATTGAATTGTTTATGTCACATGGATTCATGGACTACTTTGAAAATCATTGTCATTTAAGCATTTCCCTTTATCGGAAGCACAGCATTAATTGCCAAACTGTGCACAATAGTCTTAAAGAATAATTATCGAATAAAAACAATAGGTCACTTTCTTTTTGACAAATTATGACACCGCTGTACTGCAATAATGGTCATGATAGTGGTACTTGGAGAGCTAACTACTATGTATTTGGAGGTGGTACTTGGTGTCAAAGGTTAGAGAACCGCTGCTCTGAAACATTTTGCACCAGTGCTACTTCCTCCACAGCTCTCATTATTTCTCTTAACAGTTCTTTCTAACACCATCACCCTGTGCTGACAGCATTGCTGTTTAGCAGCGTGTCTCTGGACTTTCATTCCTCACTATTGATTACTGGGCTGCACTTACTGTCAGCGGCTCTGGAAATCAGCATCAGGTAGACACACTGACTGTAACAATAGAGGCAAAGAAGAAAATCACTGACCTGGTTTCGAGTGGAACATTGCTGTTGAGTACCCAGCTGTCTTGGAGCTGCACAGACTCGGGAGTGGTAGGTCCGTCTCCGGTTCCTGGGGCTGGGGCGTGAATGGGGTTGCGGCCACCTCTCAGGGTATTTCTGTTTAGGCTGTTTGCAGACTGGTGTGACAAGGTGTGATGGTTGTGTGGAGGGGGCAGCGGAGGCCGAAGTTTGGACTGGGTGTGGTGGTTGGCCACCCCTGGAAGAAGACAAGTCAAATGATTGAAGGCACGTGAAATAAATAAATACATATAAAAATACATGAGAGAATGACAAAAAGACGATAGAGGGGAGTGAAACATCGGCAAGAAAACATTCGCACTTAATGTTGAGCAACCAATGTTGGGACAACAGGTGTCACATTTTAACGGTGAGAATTAATTGACACAGCATTTCCAAAAACACAAAAGTCATAATTGCTTTTTATATTTTTCCCCAATGCTTTAGCAGCTCTTTAACTTCACAGCAGACATAAGATGTGTGTGTTTGGGGTGTGTGTGTGTGTGTGTGTGTGTGTGTGTGTGTGTGTGTGTGTGTGTGTGTGTGTGTGGGGCGGGGGGGGGGTGAGGGGGTTCAGTATTATAGCACTCAGCATAGAATGATCCCTCCCTACTCCTTGTTCTTAGAATCGGCCAAAACATGTCAGCTAGAATCTAATACAGTACTGGCCCTTCCAGCACTGAGCTAATGGACTGTTGAGTGAGAGAACTGGAAAAACAAACCCAGATGACCCAGACAAGAAGACCCATTCACACATCCCTTTTCTCTCTGATGCTCTGTGTGTGTGCGTTGTACCCAAGAGCTTGTGCATATGTGCATTTGTGCATAGAAATCAATAAACCACATACTGTAAAATGAGGGCAAGCTCCATAAAGTTGCAGCACACCTTTTGTATTTGCATTCCTTTTCGTGCACGCCCACACACAGACACACACACACACACAAGATGCACATTCACACATAGGCAAAATAATATAATCAGGAACAATCCCTTTACTTTGCAGCAAATACTTTCTCATCTATTATGAAGTCGGAATAGACATGATGGGATTACTGCATCAATTGTAATACAATTGACTTTGAACTTTCCTCCCACATGGTTTCGCTCTCACTATTGAACACAACTAATTGGACAACACCTTATCATAACTCTGTTTGCATGTTACCTTCCTAATAGAAATGAAAAGAGGAGACGCAGTTCATACAGTAGCTGTACCTTGAAGTGACATCAGAGAAATCTCGTGCAACACAGTTACATAAGGTCCCCATTATTGATCATCTCTTGACTTTGATGAGGAAAGAAGACAAAAGAATAGGAGAGAAGAATTGGCTGCTTTTCTCCTTCGACCTTTGAAATGAATAGGTCTCCCTGGATGGGCATTCACATTAGATACAAGGCAGTGAGCTTTTTTGTAGTTCCGGATGCTTGGAAGGTGACCCGCTTCCATCACCACAGGGATGCAGGTGCCACCCAAATGCTACTGAGGAACAGATCCTCGTGAAAGCAGACAAGAAGAGAAGGAGACACCAGGAAGATGGAGGAGGCCTGACCTATTCCTAACAACTGAGACAGAAAACATCTGTTTAGACATGCAGGGATGCTCTTGGGAGAAAAGACACACAGGCAATGTCAAGTACTGTGCATCCACTAATGCAAACAAGCCCACACTTGAGAACCTGGAAGACATTTTGCTCTTGCATCATCTATGCAGAGGGTGTAGATTGCTATGAAAGTAGGCGGACGTCTCTTGTCCTCCGCGTGTCCGATTGTCTTATATCTGTTGTATTGCTTCCCTTGCTGCCGGTGAATTTTAAAAGCACGCAGAGATAAAGCTTGTTCGCTAAAAACCTTCTATGAGTAAATTTTATAAATTTGCCTCTTTGCCAAAGACACATTCAGACCAACAAAATATATGTGTAGGCATAGATAGACCAAAAGTCCTCACAACACAAAAATACGAGTAATGTATTCGCTCCCTTACACACCGGCTTGCTTATTGAAATGTGCATACACCAAGACGTGCTGTTTTCTATTAAACTTCCTGTTGTAAATATTGAGCATATTTTGGGGAATCTCAATTTACATAAATATTGCAGCAGCACAGCGGAACACTGGTGAGTGCATCTACTTCATCGTTGAGAGGTCTCTGGATCCAATCTTCTCCTGTGCTTGCATGAGTTTTCGCCTGGCATGCGAGTTTCTTCCCGCATTGTTTGTCTGCATGTGCCCTGCGACTGACTAGCGACCAGTCATGGGTACTCCCCAACTAGAATTTGCACCCTTTGACCCACAGCCATATTTAAAACAAGCAGTACAAATAGACAGACAGATGGATGAATATTGTGTGGCACATCTAGTCTGGAGTGGGATTATGTTTGGCAGCGCTACAGCTAATATTTTAGCCCACCTGTTTTGTTGCAGATCAAACTGACCCATTTGGTTCCAAGATTTTTTTTTTTTTTTTTTTTGCAAATGAAAATTCTTACATCATGATGAGTAGCAGAACTCATAATGAGACATAAAAATAAATGTTTCTTGGGTGTTCCTGACACGGGCTAATTAATAAACACATGGTGGCCCGAATGAACCCAAGAACATGCTTTTTTTTTTTTTTTAACATAACGAGAGGGTTACGTTTGAATAACATTCAAAACACATCAAGATTTGAAGATGAAACAGAGCAATGTTCCTTTTATGACTGACAACCAGTGGCCAAGTCTGCAAGAGAAGGTCGGCTTGCCTTAAAGTCCCAATCCCACTTGTGACTCTTAATGAAGGTAGCAAAATGCGTGTCCATGTCAATTTTGACACACGCAGGAGAATAATTTCAAAGAAATTCATGGACCCCTAATATCTACAAATAACTATCGAGAGCTGGTATATGAGTGAAAAGGCAGATGCAAAATCATTTTCATTTGTTTTCCTTCACTCCTACAGAACTAATGAAGAGAACAGATTATCTACCAGAGTGGAGACAAAGCACAGTAACGTGTGAATGGGTCCGATCAAATAAACACAGCAGACTGATTAATTTGAATTGTCCACTACGATAGAACAAGCTGCAGGTAGGATAATAGGTTGCTTTCCCAGGAAGCCATTTTGAAAGAAGACGTGGTGGATAAACAGAGCAATTAGGGAAGAGCTAGCTCTCCTTTTATTCTTCTCTTATCAATGTTTGTTTTCTCTCCCCCTCACTGCATGGGTAAACAACAATTTTTGAAATATTTTCTCAACAATCTCTGTTGGGTTTTCAGTCCCAACAAAAACTCAGAGGCCCTCTGACTGCTATGTTGACTGACCCAATTTAGTCCCACCGCATCCCTGTCGCTGTAAACCGCAAGGTTAGGATCTGGCTAATCCCTCGAAGTTCATTATATCACTCAATTGAAAGGAGACTCATTCAGCAGAGGAAACATTAGGCTGCTAACCCGCCTCCCCTGTCAAGAAAACCGTCTTCAGTGTGTGTGTGTGTGCGTGTGTGTGTGTGTGTGTGTGTGTGTGTGTGTGCGTGTGTGTGTGTGTGTGCGGATTGCCAGCTGGCAGCAGCAACCAACTGAGATAGTTTGTTTCGCAGCCCTGGATAGGCAAAGTGTTTATTGAAATTTTCTGTGCATAACAGAGAAAAGTTGCTGGGGAGGACATGTGTGTGTGTGTGTGTGTGTGTGTGTGTGGACGGCAGAAATGCCCATTCAGCAGTTAAGCGGGATCATTGCAAGGCTCTGCCACCCGCTTCTTCTCTTTGCCAACCCTATCCCCTGTCCTTTTCACTTCACTTCATCTCTTTACCACATTAGTCACATCCTTCTTCAGTCTTTCCTTTTACAAAGAAAAAATGGCACATTAATTGTTTTTTTCATGCAATTTTTCAGCAAGCCATGCTCTCCATGTCTTACATCATAATCCCAGGTGCTCTTAGTTCATCTCCTTTGTCTGAGCAAATCACACCCTGCCTATTTGTCATTCTTCTCAGACAAGCTGGAGGAGAGATTGAGGTGAAACATCTCACAGAAACACATGCACACAGGGTACCTTTATAATATATACAGTCACAGAGGAGGGGGCTTTGTATAGTCTAGACTTTTAGCAACAATCTCAGTCACACAAATCTCACACTTTGGACAAAGTACCATTTAAGCATATTGTGCTCATAACTCATTCATAAGAACCGTTGCTTTGGAACGGGTCACGGTTTGAAGACCAAAATAACTACAATGATTTTACTCAATTTTATCTTGCCAATTGTTTGCACTAAATATAAGTATCTGAATCCAGATACATCTCAAAAATATTACATAGTCTGCTGGCGAATGGCTGGCAACCAGTTCAGGTTGTACCCCGCCGACTACCCGAAGAGAATTGGGATGAGCGATAGATGGATGGATGTATAGCCTACTTAAAAAATGTGTCTGAATCCAGATTATTTTATTTCATTCGACCACTTGATGAAATAAAATTGAGTAAATTCATCAACATTTTTTTCAGTGTAGTTGCTGCAGAGATAATGTGATGCATGTGGACCATCTACGGCAAGGATTCAACCTTTGCCATTTCTCATTCAAATGAAGTCTGTTATATTTGTCATAATATTAATTTATTGATACACTAGTTCAGCTTACATGTAATCCCTGAAATGCCTTTCCCATTGATAACGTTTTATAATTGCTTGACACTTGCCATTATTTTCAACGGCAAAAAGTTTTTCTGAAATTTGAAAAAAGTCCACCCTCACTTGAATTGGTTTGTTCTTGGACGTTTGTCTGTGTATGAAATGATACAAGCATGCGCAATGACAAACTGAAACACGCACACGCGCGCGCGCACACACACACACACACACACACACACACACACACACACATACACACACACACACACGCGCGCGCGCACGCGCGCGCGCGCGCACACACACAAGTTCAGTGAGGATTCAGCACAAAAACCTTTTAAGACAAATGGACTCATGTCATTTCATGTGTTCAATATGATGGGATCAGTCAGGATATTTGATTGCGGATCAAGATGTCGTCGGGATGTGACGCCTCTGCCTTGGCTAGTCATCTTTGTCTAATTAGGAGGCAATAATCCGCTAGAGAAGAGTCATCACGTTCAGCCAAAAACAAGCTATGAGCACAAATGCGAGTGTGTATTTCACCCACACTCACACATTTGCATATAAATACACACATGCTGTTACGCGAATGTCACCCTTACATAAGCGCTATTAGAAAAGAACATTTGTGCACAATAAGCGAACATGTCTTTCGTTTTCCTTTGTTTGTGTAGCTTTGTTTCAACAAAGCCATTAAACATTGATCACATTAGCAGTGACTTAAGGTGAATGCCCTGGCAGCACAAGGCTAGTCACTTTGGACTAAAAATAACTTAGCTTCCCCCCCCCCCATGAATAATGAATGGCTGGAGACAGCGCTAACGTTAGCTCTTTCCAGGAGTGATCTGCTATGCTCCGTTTGGTCGTCTTAGCTCTCCTGGTGTTCTGGGGAAATGTTCCCAGACAGGTGCTCTGCGCCAGATATTATTCCCATATAAACAGTCGCAAACCCAATTCCCAGCCAATCCGGGGCAAAAGTGTTCCATCCCATTCAACTGTCATGCCTGACTGAAAACACAAGTCATGTCTGTCCACCTGTTAGCTTTGGTAATGGGAGACTACTTTGCCAACACACACACACACACACACACACACACACACACACACACACACACACACACGCCTTCATGTAATAACCATCAGCTTTTGGGACAACACACACACACACACACACACACACACACACACACACACACACACATGCGCCCAGGGACATGCATGCATGTAAACAGCATGCAGCTTCCTGCAGGATTATCTCACAGTGGTCACTTTCTGCTTGGCCTGGTCAGACTCATTTCCTTCTCAGCGTCCACTCTCGATACGCCACCACATCCAACACGCATATGGTCACACAGGCCCTCATTCATGCAGACAGACATGCAGTCACATGTGGGGTATTTTATTCAATTGCCACTATTTACATGTCCTTCGACATGCCAGGGAAGTACTAGGCTGCCACTCTAAACTTATTTTTAGACGCCGCGAGCCCGCTTTTTGAATTACTGTATTGAGCAGCTCTCAGAAATAGCCTTTGTCATCTACATTGGCCCCTATTTCTTGTTTCTTTGACTCCTGTACCTTGATTCCATCCCGGTTACTCTAAATCCATTTGTACTTTTTCCCTTTTTTAAAATTCAGTCTTTTCTTGCTTCCGCAGAGGAAGTTTCACGAAAGAACTTCATAAGTTTTCCGCCCTTGTTTGCTGCCTCTATGATTATAAGCTCAGCCGAGATTTGAAAGAGGCCCCTCGAACACAAAGTGTGGGTGTATATGAACAAGAGCAAGAGATTGAGAAAGTGTGCCTATGAGCCTCACTTTCCCTCTTTGCCAGAGTCTGCCATTAGGGTGTCGGTGGCAGAGTGAATTTATTTGCTGCGCGGTTACTGGGCTAATGATTGATGTTGCCCCAGCAAACAGTAAACCAATTAGAAGGCTGATGTAACGTCATTTTAAAAGCCTCCTAATCACGTTCTTCTTGAACCTGGGACCCGGGCCTTCCCTAATGAAGATTTATACTGGATCAAAGGAGAGCCTAACGCCATTAACAATAGATTGTATTCCACCAAAAATCACATTAGGACTTTCCCTTTCCCTCCCATCAGACCTCTGCTAAATATATCTGCTGATTACAAGTGCAGAGGCACAGAGGAGAGGAGAAACAAGGGTGGAGAGAGGGGGCGGGGGGGGGGGACACACTAAGATAGATATAGTTGGCCCACAGTAACTAATTGTTGAGACAAATGTGTATGCTGATGCACATCATTGCAGTTGTGTGTGTTCAAATGAGGAAAATAAATAGCTGCAATGTGCTGATACCAGCACACAGGGCCTGTAACTACCACCAAGAGAATTTCAAGTGACAACAGAGAGCGCACATGTTGGGGAAACGAATTTACTTTTCTTTTGTAACACACAGTCTCCTGCTTTTTAAATCCATCACCCGCTTACAGTTTACTTTGTGCAGAATTATTAATGGCGGAGTGTATATACACCTGCATACTTTCATAAAATACCTTTACAATGATAGCTCCTCAATGGCAGAAAAACTAGTTGCTTCAAAGAAACAGGTGGAAAGTTTGACCAAAATCTGCGTCAAAGTTTTCTTGTATGAGTTATTATTTATCCTGATCAAATACGGAATGTGTTGGCTTTCAAAAATGTATAAAAATGAATGAAAATGAAACATCCACCAGTTTTCCCCCACTTACGCAATTAGTGCCCCTCTGTTAAAAAGCAAAAAAATATATATCATGGTCCAAAACTTTGGACTATTCTCAGGCGGCCTTAAATGAGCCCGGGTCGAAATTCTATTGAACATCTGTGGAAGGAGCTGCAGTTTCGATAACTGGAGCAATTTGCTCACAAAAAATAGGCCAAAAGATCTTTCAGGACAATTTCAGCACTGCTTCACATAATTGCAGTCCATTGTGGACCTCAGATGGTTTAACAGAGCGGATACAACAATTTTAGAATTTAACTTTGAAAATGTATTTGTCACTGTTTCTATATCAGACTGTAAATGATTAAAAAGACAATGTAAAGCCACTGATCATCCGCCATCTAAAACAGAACAGCAAATGTCACACACGTAATGACCGAATGCAAAACGGTGATGGATGGCACGAATGTCTTCATACATTTAAAGAATGAAGGTGTGGATGAGTCGGTAGATTTCTTACCGGTGGAGGACGGCTGGGCCCGGAGCAAGTATGAATCATCTGGGTGGGGCTCCAGGTGAGAATGGGTGGAGTTTTTCTCCAGAAGGGGAACCTGACACTCCCTGATGGGCGGAGACGGGCCAGGGGAGGGATGGTGTGGGGCGGACGAGGAGGACGGATGGGAAGGAGGGAGCAGGGAAGAGGAAGAGGTTGGAGGCATTGGGCGACCTGGAGGATGGAAGGAGACAAAGACGAATGGTGAAAGTTAGACAAAACCGATGGTGATGACTGACAGTGATGTAGTTGGCCTGTTCCGGGTTGCCAACATCCAAACATTGGTGCAGAGTCACGTATTTATACAAATCATCGACACAATGTGCTTGAGTGTGAGATAAAAAAGTTCTCAAAGGACTATTTTGGAAGCGCAAATTAAAATGGTTCACACGGTGAGAAAGCAAACAAAAACTCACAATCTGTATGAATAAATGTAAAACAATCAGCCTCGCTGGACGTCAGGCAAGGACACTTTGAACTTTTGAGATTAGTCTCTGTTCAGCCGTGCAAAATGGATGCATGACAAATCAACCCGTGCTGTCTGTGCAATTTAGCAAAATTGGAACTTGTCTTTTATTTGACGACAGATGCGTGCTCTTCTTGACTTCTGCCATCATCTTTTCATTTACCAAAGAGAGAACGTTCTGTTTTCTTCTCACCGAATGGGATGATGCCGTTTCCGTTTCATTTGGACCCTGTTGTAGCCTCATTCTCTACTTGGGTACGACCCGAGAACAGCCACTCTTTAAATAGCCAGAACCATTGGGACATGTGGACACAATCAGGCTGTCCCGTACACCAGAGAGACAAAAGAGGGACGGAGAGAAAGTTGTTCTACTCTCCAAAGGTTTGCAAATCAAGGACAAAGACAAATCTAATAAATTCTAATTAGAGTCAGCTCAAAATATAGAGTAATTATGTCTGCCATATTTGTAGCTCAATCAATCAACAACATTGTTAGAATGAGGCCATCGACTTCAGCTAATCCACTAAAGAACTCAGGTTATTATCACCGCTAATTAAATAGTCACACAGAGACGCAGTGCCACAAAGATAATTATTTATTTTCTCTGGAATTTAAAATCAAAATTGTAGCCTTTGGCTCCAAATGAGTTTTTTTTTTTTTTTTTAACAGCTTTCAAAAACAAAACAAAAAAAAAACCCAACAGCTTTCTCAGGAATATGTGAGCATGGTAAAAAGAAAGCACAAACCTGTTAGTTTGTTTTTAGCTTGTCACATTTTGAACCATTCATCTTTTGTTAACACAACAGACAAGTTCTAGTGAAGAATGACCTTGGTTTGTCACTTTCACTTTTTCTACAGGTAGACCTTGAAGAAAGAAGCAGGATTCTATGAATAAAAATGGCCACGGGTGTGAGGGTGATTGTCTAGGCCTTGTCTCTCGACAGGAGCCTTGCGATGGGCTGGCAGTCACTTCAGGGTGTACCTCGCTTCTTTCGCTAAATTGTGAGGATGAAATTGTTTTTTTACCTCTTTTAGCCTAAATCAGTATCCCAAAATATATTTTCCTCCATCAGTATTTCTTTGAAACAAAGACATTGATGTGCGTCATGATTGCGGCAGGAGCTCAATGGTAATGACATGCCCTTGGGTACCGCAGAGTCGCCATAGAGTCCTGCCTCTAGTAATTATCCTCACGCATAGAAAGTTTTATATTTCAAAAGTGGACCTTCCAATTACAGTGCGTTGACTGATTTAAAATGGAGATTTTCCCCCCCTCCCCTCCATGTGCAATATTGTGCCATGAAATAGCGCAAGGTATCATCAAACAGCGCAGTTGGACAAAGTCTCATCAATGTGAGGTGCATTTAATCAATGCAGGTGCCATCACGGCTTTATAGAGATATATCTGATCGAAGAGGAGTCGGAGCGATGCCTCTCCTCTGTCCTATCGCCCAAACTGCCCCATCTTGGAGCCGCGTGTCATGGAAAGCAGAGCTGGCATCGATCCTCGGCTCTGCATTAACTGCACCCAAGAGAGAGGACCAGCTTTGCCTTCTATATAGCGATGTGTCTGCACGTGTGTGTGTGTGTGTGTGTGTGTGTGTGTGTGTGTGTGTGTGTGTGTGTGTGTGTGTGTGTGTGTGTGTGCGCGAGTGTGGACAGGCAAACGTGTGTTTGCATGTGTGCGCTTCCGGTCACTCTCATCAGGACAAACTGTGTAAAAAAAAGAAAAAATGAATAAAGCAAACAATGTGGTGTACAAGAGGGAATAGGTGGGAGGGAAGGTGACAGACTGATGTCAAGGCAGTGGGGAGGGGAGATGGACGTTGGTTTTTCAGGGGTCATGAGGTCAACCGCATTAAAGGAGAGCACAGGATTGGACTGAAACAACAGTGGGGAAAAGATAGGACTGACAAAAATATAAGAGAACGGAATGGAGGACGCCGAGAAGGCAAAGTGAATGGATGAAGAAAGACAGGAAAAACAAATGAAGAGGAAAGGAGGGAATAGGCGACCTTTACTTATGTAAAAAAGCAATTGATCCCCCCAAAAATCAATCACGTCCTTCTATTGATGTTTGAGATGGAATATAGCTATTTGCATATTTTACAAGGCCTCTAATCAGGCAGTTGGTGACAACATGTGGTAAGCATCTGCCTGAATGAGTGTTCATGCGTGTGTATGCGCGCGCGTGTGTGTGTGTGTGTGTGTGTGTGTGTGTGTGTGTGTGTGCGTGTGTGTGTGTGTGTGCAGTAGCACAAATCTAAGCCCGCTTTGCTTCTGCATACTATTAATGCATGTGGACACAATTAGATGAGCCTGAACTCACTTGTGTAAGCTTCTGTATTTTCCGGGGTGGTTATTAATATTTTAAATCACTTTAATTACAAAAATACCCCCCCAAAAATGCTATAGTTGGCCAAAAGCAATTAAGGGAACTTTAATCTCTTTAGCAATTATGCTGCGGGGCATCCTTAACTCAGGCGTTTCTGCCCGCTACATTTCCGAGAAAGGTCAGTGAAAATTGGTTTGTGTTATTAGAACAAAAGCTTGGCAATGAGCTCACGTGGTTCTCTTGACAATCACATCGTTGCCATCTTTTAGCCGCCTCCCTGGCCATCTGTATGCGTTCCTCCACGACACACAATTATAAAATCCAAAGTGTGGATTAGTATGGCAACTATGTGCACTGCCAAGGAGGAAACAAGGATTCCTCAGGCTT
This sequence comes from Hippocampus comes, assembly GCF_001891065.2. Lineage (NCBI taxonomy): Eukaryota > Metazoa > Chordata > Actinopteri > Syngnathiformes > Syngnathidae > Hippocampus > Hippocampus comes. The sequence goes on from NW_017805744.1 coordinate 6,963,016, forward strand.
TTGTTCTAAGTACAGTGCCAGGCGGGATTGTACTTGACTTTTGTACACTGTAGAAATGCAACGATTAATTGATTAATTGACACCGAGTCGATTATCAAATAAATGGAAGCTTATTTTGAAGATGGATAAATCATTTCATTTCAAGACCATGTTTAACATTTTCTGCCTCTCAACAGAAAATATCAGATTTCTGTAGTCCTCCATGAAAGCAGACTGATTAATTTTGTATTGAATCAAAATTTGCAAACATCTGCTTTTACTTAAGATTATCATTCTTGCGTATTTTCTGACATTTCACAGACCAAACCAGTAAATGAATCCATCCATCCATTTTCAACACCCTTTATACTGAACAGGGTTGCGGGGAGTTGCTGGAGTCCATCTCAGCTGACTTTGAGCGGAAGACAGACTACACCCTGAACTGGTCGCTAGTCAGTCGCAGGGAACAGGTAGAGACAAACAACAATTCACACCCACACCCTCAACGAGTGGGAAGCGATCCCACACTGCCCGCACACAAGTCTGGTGAGTGGACCACTACACCATCAGCAACAGTAAGTGAATCATCCATCCATCCATTTTCTGATACTCTTATCCTCATAAGTGTCGCGTGGCATGCTGGAGCCTATCTCAACTGTCTTCGGGTAGTAGGCGGGGTACACCCTGAACTGGTTGCCAGCCAATCTCAGGGCACACAGAGTCGAACAACCATCCGTGCTCACACTCACACCCAGGGACAATTTTGAGTATTCCACTAAGCTGCAATGTGTGCTTTTGGAATGTGAGAGGAAACCGGAGTACCCAGAAAAAAACGGGGAGAACATGCAAACTCCACAGAATGTTTTTGAAAAAAGTGAAACATTTTAAAACATGTTTATTTTAACCGATTCGTGAATTAATTGACAAGATACTTGACAGATGAACGGATTATTAAAATAACGGGTAGTTGCACATTGGTTCGGACGTTGTATCACCAACCATGCTGTGGCATTACCAGGCCTCTAATATCGTTCTGCGGTGATGCCTCTCCTCCATGTCCTTGTCGCTATTTCTGTCCCTCCTTTACCTCCTCCCACCCACCTCGCTCCGTCCACCCATCTGGCTGAGGTGAGGTGCGGAGAGAGTGCAGGGATGGAACAACAGCTGGAGCCCCGTCAGAAAAGGATAGACAAATTACCCCTCTAACGAGAGCCGTTTATCATCTCTTCATCTACCCCATATTTCCACCCGGCCTCGACTCCACACGTCTACACACCCGCATGACAACACTGTAAAAATAATCCCATAATTTGACTCTCGACGATGCTCCTATTTCACTACTGGTGTGCTGTGTCGTCGTCAATCTGTTTGTGCTTCAATTAGGGAAATAATGACGAGGATGGGAAACGGTCCAGTGAATTCTGCATAGGAGGATGGGTAAAAAGAGGACCGGGCACACCTATGCTGGCACATGTGGAGAACCATTACTAGAGCTGCTGTCAGCACAGATGTTAGACTGAGGGGGAGCTGTCAGTCAGTGTGTGTGCCTCTATATGCATGCAGTACAATCAAACTTTGTTCCAACGTACCTCGAAGGACATAATTCGTTGTAACCATTTCCAATAAAATGGCCGCAAACTACGATTTATAGTACAGTATGATCATTTATAGATGTAAACCCATGAACATGTAATACGGTATAAACACGTCAATTATAAATACAGTACGTGCATAGGAAGAAAAAACGATTTTATGAGACATGAAACAAACAACTGCAGCATTCCTATGTCATCTCTGAAAACATTCAGCTGACAAATGTTATCCAACATAGGCAACTGCCAGTGCCACTGACCAAGCCAACTGTCACTTGGTAGTCTCAGGTGGGCTATGTCTGGAAAACTCCCTTTTGAAAGTGAGAGACAATTTCAGCCTTCACAGACAGCGAGATTTGCTTCTGTTTACCAGACATGTTTTTAGACCATGTGCTCAGGACCGTGCCATGCCTCTGTGAGTTACGGCAAGAAGTACAACAATTTACTGAGTCGATCAGTCGTGTTGCTAAGCAATGGAGGGGAATCCAGTGCTGTACATTTAGTTTGTAAGCAAGGCTTCGGCAGCAGTGATATTCCCGCGGTCTGTTGTCACAAAAGCCTTGTCACTATTCTGGGGGAAAAATTCAGTCGTGATAATAAAGTCTACATTATAAAGGTGTTTGTTGTAAGCAAAATCGGCAAATGGCAAATTAATGATGAGAAATCCATCCATCCATCCATCCATTAGCTGAAACCACTTAATGCTCACAAGGACTGCAGGGTGTGCTGGAGCCTATCCCAGCTGTCTTCGGGCAGTTGGCGGGGGACACCCTGAACCGGTTTGCAGCCAATCGCAGGGCACAAAGAGACAAACAACCATCTGCGCTCACGCTCACACCTCGGGACAATATAGAGTGTTCAATCAGCCTGCCATGCCTATTTTTGGAATGTGGGAGGAAACCGGAGTACCTGGGGAAAACCCACACAGGCACAGGGAGAACATGAAAACCGGAGCTGGGATGAAGCCCACGACCTCTGCACTGTGAAGTCGACGCGCTAACCACTTGACCACCGGGCCACCTGACGAGAAAACGGGACTTTGAAATGAGAACATTAAAGGGGTGAAAATGTTGTAAACGGGGTATGCTGAAATAAGATGAGACTGTACATGTTGCATTGCAGTGTGTATGGGATGTCATCTGAAGGCTTTATACAGCTTCTGACACAACAGGCCCATTTTTCTAGTTATCTGCCTCTTCCATCGCATCTTCATCACTTGCTTTCTCCTCTATTCATGCCTTTTCTTGACATCTAATTGTGTGGCGAGATGCACACCTGGTGTGTGACTGAGTGCAACAAATGGATGTCACACATTGCAACGATCAATAAGTGGTTCCTGTCAGCTTTGCAAATGCTGAATGTGTGCTGTCACAACCCCAGCCTCTTTCGGTAATCAGTTCCACTGCAGGGAAGGAGGGTTCTGACAAAGCTTCCAATTGAAGCAGGAGGATGGGAAAATGCTGCATAGATGTAGAACATCATTTTTCAACAGTTGCTCCTGGGATGTATCACTAGCCAGGTCAAATTATTTTCATGCGGTTCACCAATTACATTTTGATTGCACCTGTCAATCTGGTAACTGCATCTGGGCTGTAATGCCCCCCCACCCCGATGCTCCCCATCGAACCTCCACATGTGCAGGTTGGTGTGTCATGTATTAGTATTTGGGTGTTCGCTGAGGTGTGTGTGTGTGTGTGTGTGTGTGTGTGTGTGTGTGTGTGTGTGTGCGTATGCTCCCTTAAAGGAGCTTCATCTGGGGTTGTTGCAAAGTCGACACACGAAGACGAGACCCCATATTCAAAGCCCCACCATCAGAACAAAGGAAGCACAGGGCCACAAAATCAGTCACTTTATGCCAATTCCATGTGGTCTGTCCATCTTCATTTCTGATTGCAATTTACTATAAATCATGACCAACATTTGAACTGAAAAAAAAATGCCAGTGAAGTCACGTAAAACTGCATTTCATAACATTAAACATTAGTCATATGAGTTAACAGGACTTTTTTATTTATCTATTTATTTATTTGTTACAACAATGTGCTACTAAGGACACCGTATTTTCCACACAATAAGCCACACCTAAAAGCATTCAATTTTCTCAAAATCCTTATAATCCCATGCACTTTATATGTAGATCAATATTCTGACTTTGTGGACAGAGTATTTTAAATGTTTTGTGTGCTTTGTTACAGCTGCAGCGGTTGGCAAGGCTCTATCTAAATAAAGCTGTATTGTGTTGTATTACTTTTAGCGTTGCTCCATCTAGTGGATGTAAAACGCAACCACAGCCACTATTCTAGCTTCTATTCTGTGTGCCTGATAATGCAGTGTGCCCTATATATGAAAATAGTTTAAATAGGCCATTCATTGAAGGTGCGCCTTATACTCCGAAGCACTTTACAGTGTGGAAAATACGGTAGTTTAAGACAAATCAGCCACGGTGTAGTCTGAAATGTTCCTCTTCCATTGTTCGCCGAGTGCCAACATCTGTTAGCTGGCTAATTGGCTTTCAAGCCACTCCACACACACTCTCCCACAATTCAACTTCAATGGTGTTGATGTCTTTTCTCTGATTGTATTGTTTTCCCTTTCAAAAACGCATGTGTCGTTCAGATGTTATTTGAAGTGAAATGTGAATGAAACGAAGAGAAAAATCATTTATTTGTTTCCACAATAGAGTTTATTTTGTTCAGTGTTGATTTATCTGCAAATTATGCTTTTGTTGGTTCTTTATTGAAACTAATCTGTGAAGGATACAACGCAGCAACCCAACACCTGTTGTAGATATAAGGATGCTTTAGATTAAAAGGGAATAATGACTGATCGTAATTATTATCTGAAAATATAATTTGGAGACGTCCAGAAAATCCTGAGTCATTTGCTTTGTAATTAAACTGAACGATTTCATCTCACGACTTTTTCTGAGTTTTTTTCCCCCCATTAAGTGTAAAAAGTACTTCTAATATCAACTATCACAAGACCGCAGATAAATGATAACTATACATAAGGTGTCCATGAGCATTCTACAATCAGAGCAATTGAAGGCACGTAAATTCTGCTTGTGATGTTCTGTTCAAGTGGCAGTGCTTTTATCTTGAGAGGAGAAGAGCAAAGTCACAAGATAAGAAAAATAATCAAAACACTCAACCTTTTAACCTAGCTACACAAACACAACCCGGCACCTCTCTGCATCTGCTAATTGAGAGATGCCTTCTTGGTACTGAGACGAGCAAGTGCTTGTGTGTTTTCAAGGCTACATATTAGGATGCTAGAACACATTCACACTGTCCACTGTCAGATGTCCCCTCCCTAACTTGGGGCAACCCTGAAGGATGCATTACCATATAAATTACATATATGTTGTTTCTGCTGCTGTGGATTTATGGAATTGTTATGGATTATTGCTTTGGACCCTTATTGGATGCAGTCAAAATAAATAGCCTCCTCTTTCCATAAAAATGCAGCCACAGGCATGGGTGCAAGAAGATTCGCCTTCCCCTGTAAGTGCACATGCGTGTGCATGTCGTACACAGAGAAACCTTAACACATCCAGGCGCGGAGAAAAAGACAGTCATTCTCTCAGCCTTCCTTTACTTCTAAACATGCTCTTTACAGACTCAAAGGATTTGCAAGAGATAATCATCTATATATGTGTGTATGGGTGTGCGAGCGCTGCCACTTCGTATGTACAGCGACGTTACTGAGTTCAATATGCCTCCAACTACATGCAATAAAAAATGTTTAAAAATCAGGCAGGCATACGATCACAAGGATTTAGGAAACTGTTCATTCCCACATGGAAACTCAATTTTCTTTTTTTTTAATACAGTTGTTAGTCCTAAAAAAATGACACTGCATGGATCAGTCACTCGAGCCTGTTCTGTATACAAGGTGAGGCACTCTAAATGAGTCGAAAACAGATGATTTGAGAATTTAAATGTCATAATAAATGTTTTGTAAATAATGTAACAAACCGTCATTTTGAAATGGTGCTTTAAGTCATCCGTGCAATGGAATTTCTGCCATGTTTGTGGAGTTGTTGTGCAATTATGAAGGCAGCACATAGCACCCTGGCGAACACGCCTGCAGGTTTAGGAATGCTGTCTTACATTTTGATTTTGATGGGAACACGTGTTAGTCTGTATCTGTCGGAGGTTGCAGAATCAAAAAGGTTACAGCAATAAATTCTTTTTTGATGCTGCTGAATCTAGCAATGCAAGGAACGGTGGTACTGCAAGCTAAACAGTCTCATTTTTTGCCTACTTTAGAACAACCTATTTGTGTACAAAATGTGCAGTGTTGGTACCATTGTTCATGGCAGATATGGACCATTAATGGGCATACACAAGTTACTCATGCACAACAAGAGTTAAATTACAACTTTTTCACCTTTATTAAGATAAAAACAACCACGCATGATTTAACAGCGTGTGTGTGTGTGTGTGTGTGTGTGTGTGTGTGTGTGTGTATGTGTGTGTGTGTGTATGTATATATATATATATATATATATATATATATATATATAAGGCTCTGAATTACATTGGTGTGTTGGCATGTCAGGAAGGGGAAGTCTACGCTCAAACTACATTCACACACAAACAACAGCACAAATGTAAGTCAGTATGCATCAGGTGTACAATATAGTAAACTGTAAAAATCTGCTGATAGCAAAGGGAAGAAAATACTGAAGTGGGTCACTGTTTGACATCATGTTGGACCCTACTTTCTGAGGACCACCCATAGGTATTCACCTGCCTTTGCTTTGTTATGATGCTGTTAAAAAGATCTGATGCAACCAGTTACATTCAAAAGTCACAACTAATAAAATATATTGCACTTATATAAAATATATTGCAATCTAAGTGTTCAATTATCAGTATACACACACCTCTACTGCAAGGCCCCACAGGCTGCACCAACAAAACAAGAGGCACCGCTAACTTAGCACAAACATGAAGGCCAAAGAATTCCGCAAACAATTAAAGGAACACATTTGTAGGTAAGCCAAAGTTGGGTTAAAATAGGAACAATAAAAACAAATCTTTGATGATTCACAGGAATACCATCAAATCCATCATTATTCAAATGGAAATAATTTGATTCCACAACTAACCTGCCTCGAGAGTGCTTGCCCACGGAACAGAAAAAGGAGGGAATTAATCAGAGAGGAAGACAGACATCTAAGTTAACATTAGAAGAGCTTCCGAGTTCAACTTGCGGTGGGTGCATTTTGAGGTCATCATGAATGTGCGAAAATCACGGTGGCAAGATGCGACAAGCTTACAGACCCTGATCCAAAATGATTTGCAGCCGTGATGGCAGCAAATGGTGGCCCTTCAAAGTGATGATTTTTGTGGTGGTGGTGGGGTGGGGTGGTAGTTATGCGCATGTCAATTTTTTTTTTTTTATTTTTATATCGTGTGTGTGTGTGTGTGTGTGTGTGTGTGTGTGTGTGTGTCTGTGTGTGTGTGTGTGTGTGTGTATTGCCCTTTTCATGTAGTTACGAAGTAACAAAAACATATATTACATACTATTATTACCAACATCATTAAGAAGAAAATTAAGCCTCCTAAAGGGCCATGTGAGAAAAACAACACTTCTCTTGGGCAGATTTAAAAAAAAAACCAAAAAGACACAACAAAAAATAAACCTGGCTTTTACAATTCCTAAGAGACTCAGAAATCCAGTGCCCAGATATAGGATTGCAAGCGCATCTTTATTAAGACACAGGCTAATGTCGGTAGCAGAGTTTTTATTACCAGCAATCAGCTATTCTGTCTATTCAGCCAGGAACAGGATGCCATTAAAAATCAAATGCATACCAAATAAGTCTCACAAATTAATAGGGAAACATAAACACAAGTTTGTGGCTGAAACACCGCCTACATACTGCCCCCAGTTTTTATTATCTGGGGAAAACAAACACCAAATATGATTTTCTGGATATCAACACGAGCCGATCCAATCAAATTATTGGCAACTGAAAATATTGTGGTCAATATAACAATGGATTTGTTCTAACAAATGGTAAAAACTTAAGACAGCGGAAAATCATAAGGACCGTTCCGGAAGGGCATAAAGAAGCATGAAAGAAAGAGTGAGAAAATGAAGGAGGGAGCACTAAGATTCTTTGTTTGCCTATACACAGACTCGGGACATAGCGTCCTAGTGCAGGTGAAATAAGAATTGTATGTTGCTCCAAAATCCGGAATGAATTCCATTTCAGTAAAGATTACATGCGACATAATGTGAAGTTGGTATGTGTGGCCCAGTCAGCAATATTTTCACCGACAATTAATAAGAATGCACCCAAAAATGGAGGCACTGTGATCAGCATGTGCAAGCTGTATTTTGGAGCCTCAGGATGAAGATTGTTCTGCAGCCGGAAAAAAAAAAAAAAGGCTGCAGCTCTTTGATGTTCCGTCTATTTTTAGGAACGACAGACTCATAAGAGACACGGAGAAAAAAAAACAGTCAAATATATTTAGTCGAACTAGCTTTCATCCGAACTGTGTCTCTTTAAGTGAGTAGCTTGGACGAAATGACTCTGACTTTTGTATTCCAGATGTGCTTCTGCCTTGTTGTCTGTGTCATTTATTATCTAGAGACACCCGTGCGTGTGTTTGTCTGGGACACAGAGCTCCCTTTTCAAGATTCAAGATCCTCTCTGGGATCCACCTGCTCTTCCAAACGGGATGGCTCAAAATGATGAAGTACACATTTAAATACAGTCATTACCGAATTAATAGAGTCTCTTCAAATTGATAACATCCGCTCATATAATAATGCAATAATTGCAACTTTTAATCACATTCCTGGCTAATGTGTAGATATTCAAAAGCAAATTAGCCTGAATTGACTCTTCATCGATCTAAACAAACACCATAAAAGTGAAATTGTGTTACAGATTTGACTTTTGACTAACTTTTAATTGGTTTAGTCAGTTTAATTGCTTTCCAGATTACTTCCACAGGCCTTCATTATCACCATTTTATTATATTACACTCCCAATTTATTTCCCAGTTTGTTTCACTGTGGATTTAGAGGATTGGATTTTCTGGAATGTTATTGCAAATGTTATGCTTTTTTTTTCAGACAAATCCTGTACCTTGAGCTCTTCATTACTTGGGGGGTGTAATTTGAGCTGCTGCCACGGTGAATCCGAAGTTAATTCCATGCAGATTACCAGTTTAACCAGAATGGCATGCGATGTATGCAAAACATGTGTTGCATGTTCCGCATTGCACTTGAGCTGGGGCCAAAACATGCGTACCTCCATCCTTGTATGTTTGTGACGATGTGAGTGTGATGGGAGGTGAGTGAAGTTTACTATGCATGTGGATGCCCTCTGAGGTAAGAGCTACTCTGGCCATGGATGGCTGAGTTGAAAATCTGCATGTTTGTGATGGGGAAGCACTGAGTGACAAGCCTCTGAGAGCCATGTCAGCAAATACTGTCTATCTGTCGATCTTTTTGTTGATGTAGCAAACAGAAAGATGTTTGTCATCTGTCTGTCCACCAGTTTTTCCACCGTCCAGCCTTCCATACTTAATAACATAGATACTTCCATGCATTTTCTATACTGCTATACTATCGGGGGGTCACCTGGACTGGAGCCTGTCCGATCGGTGACTATGGACAGTGTGAAGCTGAAACCTGAGTGAGAATCTATCACACATCAGCTACGGTATGTAAAGCACAATACATTCTAACATCTGTGCATCCAACTATTTTTTTGATTTGTACATGAATCCACACATCCATTTATGATCATCTTTAGTGACATACATTCTTGATTTAAATAAATAAATAGATACATACATACATACATACATACATTAAAAAAATACTGTACTCATCAAAAAAGGTTGCGTGAACTAAAAATTTCAAGACAACAAATGTTAATGCTATTTTAAGTTGGGCACTTCAACTAGATATTTAAAATTTTGCTGTCGTGAGAATAGGCTTTCCGGCATTTTGCAACAAAGAAACAAGAGTTGACATATCTGTCTTTTTTTAATCCCCTTCTCCTGACAAGGGTCGCGGGCGTGTTGGAGCCTATCCAAGCTGTCATCGGGCAGTAGGTGGGGTACACCCTGAACTGGTGTCCAGCCAATTTCAAGGCACACATAGCCAAACAATCATTCGCACACACACTCACACAATTTGGAATGTTCCATTAACCTGCCATGCATGTTTTTGGACAGTGGGATGAAATTGGAGTACCTGGAGAAAACCCACACGGGCATGGAGAGAACATGCAAACTCGACACAGGAAGGACGTTGCTTGAATCGAACCCTGCACCTCTGCACTGTGAGGTGCAAACCGGTCGCCCACTGTGCCCCCTCCCCCCAATTTAAATATATAAGGAAAAATAACTCAGCAACTAACATAAATGTCAATATTTTATATTTTAAAGCTGTTTAAAATTAAATGACTGTTTTAGAGCCCCTCACCCCCCCAAAAAGACACAATTGTGTTTTTTACAGTGTCCCTATTACATCCATCACACTTACTTAGCATCTATCGATTTTCTTTCCATCAACCTATTTTACGTAAAACCACCCATTCTATCTATTCATCAAGACATCTTTTTTTAACCTACCTACCCACCTACCTACCTACCTACCAACTTATGTTTTCATTTTGCTGAAATTGTCATTCAACCTTACAATTAGCTCAGCTTGCATCAGCAGACACCAGAGGACTCAGAGGAATACATAGGTTCCCATGCTGATGGACTTCACATGCCGTTGTGCATCCACATGTACACCAGAGTGTGTATTTGTGTGCCACTTTTACACAAACACTCTCTCGCAAATGTGATGCAACTCTCCAAGGCACGACCTGGAAAACCTATTGCACCAGGTCCAGTCAAGCGGAGGGACAGCCAGCACCGTCAAAATGTTCACCATTTGACATTAGTCCCACTCCAAACTACTGCACCCTTTGCTCCCTTTGAATTATACTGCATAGCTGGAAGACAAATAAGAAATACTGATTTTTGTAGGGCAAAATCCAAGTCAATCAATTTAAGATGAGAGTGTTGAATGAGATGTTTAATTACTGCATGACCTGGGGTATATTAGCACATATTAATGAGGATCATTAACCTAGAGGTAACTAAGACACTTCCTCTTTAACTAAAACAGATAGCACCTTGACTGCCAGACACGCCACTATCACGATGTGCATGTGTCTGCATGATTAATTTGATTTGAAGGGAGCTTTTTTTTTTAATAAATAGCAATGTATGGCCACATTGATGAACATTCTTAAACGACTTGAGTCAAAGTGCTTTTGTAGTTAGTTCTGTGAATCCAAGGAAAAGAAAAACATGTCATAAAAAGATGAATGAGACAAAAAGAACGTCACCGTATGACTTCTGGTCAAGGTGTTTTTGAAGACTACGGAAAGGCACAACTAAATATTTCAGTCCCCTTTCGGATAACATATTTATTTCACTGCATTGATAGACAACTTATTAAAGGATGGAGCAGTCATGCATGCACACATAGGAACAATCTACCGTACTTTCCGCACTATAAGGCGCACCTAAAAGCATTCAATTTTCTCAATAGCCAACCGTGCGCCTTATAATCCGACGCGCCTTATATATGGATCAATATTCTGATTTCTTGGATGTAGTATTTTAAATGGTCTGTAAAGTGCTTTGTTACAGCTGCAGCGGTTGTGAAAGCTTTGTAGAAATAAAGCTGTATTGTATTGTATTCACTTTACTATAGCACCATCTAGTGGACGCATAATGCAACAGCAGCCACTATTGTGGCTTCTATTCTATGCGTCTTATAATGTGTTGCACCCTCTATATGAAAACTGTTTTAAAATAGGCCATTCATTGAAGGTACGCCTTATACTCTGAAGGGCCTTATAGTGTGGAAAATACGGTAAAAAAAGTTCAGATGTGTGCGCAAAGATGCTGCTATGGCCACAGGCTCTTACAGCCAAGTTCCTCTTATATCCCAAATCTCTCCCGCCAATGCATCATCTGGAAGAAAAAATATCAATAGCATCACGAACACAGGGCCGGTGTGGCAACTGCGTTGCAGATACACACAGGCACAAAGGGTGGACGGATGAACTATATACCAACATAGCCAAGCAAGTCAGATTTCATTGTGTTGTGAAGCCAAGGGAAAATATTAGAAGCGTGTTGCTGGTTACATGCACAATGGAAGCAATCACTTGAACTCTCTGCTGTTCTGTCTGTTGCCCATAAGGAATAATGGGCTATAATACGACTCTCTAGCAGCCATTTACATTAAACGCTCTGATGGTATGTGCAGTAAGGCTGAATGTGCCATATTACTTGCACTTTCTTTAATCCAACCATGGCAAGCGGGACTATTGTACATGTTCTCTAAATGGAATTCCTGAATGTGTGTCCCACCCAGTCTGTGTGGCTGTATCCATCTTCAGCACATTAATTGCCATTCCCGGGGGTGTCACAACTCCAGTGGGACATCTGCACCTTCATTAGAATCTACTGATCATCATGCTGCAGTACCAAGAGAGGGCCTGTTTCCCTCTTTCATCACTCTTTCTCTGCGTCTCAGCGCCTCCCACCCATTCTGCCACCCCTCATTGTTTTTTATATGCCGGTATATTCTCAGCCAGCCTCCGCACTCTTGTTTTCTTTAAACATCATCCGAGGCATTTCTTGGTTTATCGGCCTGATTCAGGGAAGAAGAAAACACTGGGAAAGAGCAAGAAGCTCTTGCGCCAAAGTTACAAGATGAACTTTGAAGGTAGTCTTCTTGTGCTTAATCTGGAAACGGCTGCTATGTGGTATATTCATTTTATGATTTCACCACCTGCCCTCTCATCCTTCAACATTTCTGTCACTTTTTCTGTCATTTTCTGCACATCCTCCCCGCCCACATCTTTGCACATTCTTTTGCATTTTTATTCCCATCAGCCTTCCTTTCGTCATTATCTTTGTGTTAATACTTCTTTGTCTCCCTCCCCAGCTCAAGTGGTTCTTAGCCCCATGGGGTACGTTCACGAGCACTCCACAGAGCCCTACAGACATGTAATGTACCCCCGCCTCCCTCATTGCCTGACTTGCATGCTCCTCCTCCTCTTCTTTCTCCACAGCGGATGGGTGATGCCAGCTGGAGGAACCAGAGAGAAATGGGCCCAATTACAGCATTGGGAACTGAAAGTTGGCTAATTAACTGTAATCCGTTAAAAAAAAATAGATTTTTCAACAAGAATCATCTCTCCATCTGTCACATGACAAACCCGTGCATTAGAGTGCACATTCACATGTGCCACCATTTGTAACCCCACAACCTCCACCAGCAAAAAAAAAAAAAAAAAAAAAAAAAAAAAAGAAGATTGCTTGCAGGTACATGCAGGACACACGCAAATCGTGGCAGGCACAAAGACATTGAGCCCTACAGCCTTCACGTTTACCAATCCAAGCTCACATGCCCATACAAATATGAGCTGATTCACTTGCTCAGCTGTATTTACTGCAAGGGCAATGTGTTGATTACGTTAGAGCGGCTGATTATTGCGGTGTGACAGTAAAGGAAACAAATATCTTTCATAGGCAGGCATCTATCTCAGCGAGAGGGCTCCTAGCTATAGACTACAGCGCAAATGAGTGTGTCGTGTGCAGCTATGACAGTCACAAAGAGAGGGCAGGAAGATGAGGAAGAGGGGGAGAATGAAAAGAAGTGAATGATGACACAAATGAGAACAAAAAAGTTAGAGAGGCGCCAGATGGAGAGGGGGAAACAGCTGAATAAAGAATGAGATGAAAACATGGATGGATGGAAAAGGAGATGAATTAGGAGCAATTCTCTCGGCTTTGTGAGGCAGTTTCCCCCCCAACAAAGGGATAATGATGGTTTGAGGCAAGAACAAAAGGTTCAAAGACAGAAAAGATGATATCTGTGGTAGAACACAAGAAATGTCACCACCCACATGTGCAGGTAGAATTTAAGGTGTCATTACCTGTGGTTTTGGAATGATAGTGTAGGAAAGCAGGAGGATCAAAAATATTGTCAGTGTTAAAGCAACCTAACAGGTGTGTACAGGACACAATTCTTTTGAAATGACTGGCTCATCTCCCACGCATGCACATATTGACTGATCGTGTTATAAAGTTAACTAAAACAGAACTCAGGTGTGATGAGGGCATATGGGTTCACAGGACAAAAGTTATTTTAGCCTGTCAAAAAAGTATTTTTCGGTGGTTGGTGGGCCCTATCAGTCAGTTTCTTCCCCTGACCTGCAGTGTCCCTAACGGTCAGTTTTATGGCCGATCCATTTTACACTCTACATGGTCCCTTTCAAAGACATCGTCTAATCTCAACAAATCTCATACCGCTTCGTATGCAAATGACCTCCATCTTTTTTTTTTTCTTTTAACCGGCGTAGAACATATAAAACACTTTGTACATGCACTGCATGATTTCCTGGCTACAATCAAGGGCTGGATGGCTCAAACCTCACTTCAGTTGAATTCGCTGAAACTGAGGGATTCATTGTTGCTCCTGACGGCTCGGCTCCAAAAATGATATTCTACTTAGAGTCACTTTCTAAAAATGTGCACCCCATCATAAGTAACACTGGGGTCATATTCAATTGGGCCATGCTTTTGGTGAACAGTTGAAACCAATTTGTAATTTTTGCACCTCCAAAATATTTCTAAACTTGGGTCCAACTCATTCTGAACCAGATCATTTTGAATCTTGCAATTGTCTTTTCATCTGTCTCAAGAAAGCTTGATTTGACTATCTCCAATTAGATAAGACGGCAGTTTCTGGGGTTTTTTGTGCCTAGGTTAAGCCACACCATTTCCATTATGTTGTCCTTGCATGGTTCTCTGTTTTAGGATTCAGTACAACATTTTAACAGTCACCGACAGCACCCTCAATGGTGGGGCTCTTCCCTACCTGGGGGATCTGGTGAAAATAGAGCACCTGGTCACAATGAAAAGAAAACAATCTCTCTATTTATGAGCCTCTTCCAAGGAACATGGTTGGAGCTTGTATCCATGCTAATCTGACTTTCATCTCATCCCATGGTCTTAACTCTTCCAGCAAACATTTGATCAATTCACAGTTCTCACCATTGATTCTGCTGGAATGCGTTTGATTCTCTCTGGTTCTGTGATACAACCTACTTTTCAGTTTCCACTTGCTCTGTCTTTGTCCATCTCTCACACCTAATGACTAATGCTGAGTGATGCAGGATACATTCACTTTGTGTGTGTGTGTGTGTGTGTGTGTGTGTGTGTGTGTGTATGTGTGTGTGTGTGTGTGTGTGCGTGTGCGTGCGTGTGCGTGCGTGAGTGAGCGAGAGACTGGAATGTAAGGTGTCTGGGAACGGGAGATGAGTTTCTTCCACTGATCCCATTTTGCTGTCTAGGTCCTGCTGCCCTCCCTGAAAGAAAATCCGATGGTAATGCGATCACAATCAGTTACAGTGCAGACATAGTGAGATGGACAAATGGACACACTGGCAAATGCACATACACACAGAGCAACATGCTCCCATCCCACTTTCACAAGCGAGTCATGCAGAAAATCGTGGACACGGTGATGAGGAGAGCGTAGTCCATGTGTGGTGAGGGTGAACTTTTTAATTTACATTTTTAATGCAAAATATCATTCAAAGAGAGAAAATTGGGAATCTCATTATACTGCTTCTTTATAACGCACAAGGCACATCCATCTCACTGATGTGTCCTAAATATGCACAATGCACATAAACATAGGTGTAATCAACCTGTAGGGCCCTCCAGCTATAATCACCACAGGAGAAAAAGGCTCTTCCGCCAACATCATAAATACAGGGAGGAATAATCTACTGTCTTCCAGATATCATTAATCACACATAATCTACAGTACATCTGTGCCACTATCTTCCCAACCCGCAAACCACCCCAAACAGTGATCCAGGCAGGGTAAGTGCAAAGGTTTGTTGAACACCAGATGCTTCTGGTGGAAGATATGCAATTATAGAATTACATATGTGATGATTTAATGCTTCAAGTAAAAAGTTAGAGTACTGAGTGAAAGCTTCGGAGTATGTTTTTTTTTTTTTTTTTTTTTAAAGAGGAACTGCAAGCGAGGAAAATGTAAATGACCTGAAAATTAAATGGGCTTCAATGGACTGCCATACATATATATGCTACATGATGCAGTCAAGTAGTACAGTAAGGAAAATGTATGACTTCAGATTGTCATATGAGGAGCAGAATTTAGACCCATTAGCAGACAGGATACGGAAGTGGTACAAAATTGTACAAAATTTGTTCAAAAATGCAAAGTGAAAACAGAGAGCAGGTCTGGATGCAGAAGGCATCAAAGAAAGCTTGACGCATATCAGGCTTAAATACTGAGAGCCATCGGGCCATACCCAATCCTACGTGATCAAAAAAACCAAAATGACAAAACAAATGACCATAGGTACTGACAAAATGATAGACCCAACCAAAAATCCAGTCACAACCAGTCAGAACAGTACCTCCCATTCAAGGGGCACTACCTGGTGACCTACCCGGCTTGTGCGAAAACTCCCAGAGAAAAGAAAAGTCAAGGGTGAGGGACCTTGAGACCCAGAAACGTTTCTTGGGGCCATTTGGTCGGAGGGCGGAGGGGGCTAGAGGTGAAAGGGGAAAAAGCAGGAAGAGTCCGTCGGGCAGCCCGAAGGGCGAGCGCACGGGTCTTTAAATCACCATTCAGGAGGCCATACTTGAGGGAAGGGCAGCTGCAGGGTTTATGCCACCGGTGCTGGGTTGGATCGCAGCTGATAGATGTATGCCGCTGGAGCAGGATTGTGCAGCTGCTCGGGCTTGCGTTGCCGAAGCAGAGCCGGGTGGTGGCCGTGTGACATCTATCGCAGGAACAGGGACTGGTGGCAGCTGTGAGTTATGCGCCACAGAAACAGAGACTGGCGGCTGCTGGGCTTGCGCCGGTGGGAGTTGAATCATGTAGCGGTCACAGGGCTTGCACCACCAAAGCCGAGTTGGGTGGCGGCCACAGGACGTGCGCTGCTGGAACAGGGACTGATGGCAGCCACAGGACGTGTGCCACTGGAACAGGAATGGGTGAGGCAAAGGGAAACAGTCTGGTAAGTTACAGTCCCTCGGGGTCTTCCATCAATGACACTTGCTGGTCGGGGTGAGTCCAGAGACTGGCTCCTGTTGTCGCACAGGGAGTCTTTGGTCGGAGTGGGCACTTGCTCATGAAATACATGTAGTTTCTCCAAAAAAAATGCAAAGACTCTGCGCAGCCTGCAATGAATTGGCCTCCCTGGTCTTCCCAAAAGCCAGTTTATATAGGCCAATTTACTACAATTGTCCAAACACATGCTCGGTTGCTGCTCGAAGACAAAGGAACAGTTCAGCAGGAATTCCACGACCTACTACTTTTCCCAAATAATGCTCAAGTGATGGAATGTTGGCGAAGCAGCGGCCGGTAACATGATCACTTCCTGATTGGAGGTGGAGGGATGGGCTGGAGCAGGTGGTGACGTCTGCGGCAAAGCGCTGGATCTTGGCTGGATGGCCATCGTGTTGATGGTGGTGGAAAGGCTGGGAATAGATTCCATAATCTCCCCCAGGAGTTGCTCATGTGTGCCGAGCAGTGCTTCCTGAGTGTGGGGAAATTGTGTCTGAGTCTGCTGGGACCATGACAAGTCAGAATATACTATGACTTGAAGAGCACAATTTGGACCCAGAAGCAGACAGTGAAGTGGAAAAATAGAAAGCCTTTACATACAAAAATACAAAGTAACAACAGAGAGCAGGGCTGGATGTCGAAGGCATCGCAGAAAGCTTGACGTTCTGACAACGTGTCACTGAGCAACTCGAGCTTAAATATTGAAAGACGTCAGGCCATGCCCAATCAAACCCCATAAAAACAATATAAAAGACCAAAGCAACTGACAATATCAAGGACTGAACTCAAAACACAGTCACAACCAGTCACCACACAGATTTCACGAAAATGAACTATCCATTATTGTAAAGATATTAACAGGTTACACTTCTTCCTGCATGTTTGGGCTTCTAACAATGTCCATCGCTCTGCTCACTTAAGTTAAATACTTCCTGCAGATAGGGATGTCCCACCTTCAGGGTCACAGCAAGTCAGTGATGTCATCCAGAAGAAAAGTCGGTGGCCCTCTAGGGGCCCCTGGGGATCCCTGTGGCGTGCCTGTGTCAAGAATGATCATCAACGGGCCATCAAACTGACAGGCTGAGGAGCAACCACCTGCAGGAATACAAGTGCTCAGGCCACTGACGGAAATGGTGCAAGAGTTTGCCGTTGAGAGTTTGCCAGCTTTTCATGTACACGAGGTCTATATACCAGCAGAGTCTATGCAATCCTTATAAGGGTCATTTGGGTTAGGTGTAACATAAAAAAAATGCTAGATACTAGGTGTGGAGTAAATGATCTCAAACTGATTAATATAATTAAACTTTCATATGATTGAATTCGAAGTAAGTCTTGTCTATCTGAAGAAAAGAAAACAAAACATTTTAAAACTGAATTTATTTTAATATGTTCTCAAAGCAGCAGGATTTGTGGCAGCGCTCTTAAAATCATCTCATGAAGACCCCCCCATGTCAAATAAATAAATAAATGCAAGCACACAGATGGAGAGTAAACCCAAAGCTGACCTTTTTCTCCTTTCTTTCCCTGTTCCCTTTCTCCAACCTCATTTCATGCTGTTTTTGTCCTCAATAACTTTCCTGCAGTTCCGGAAGGCCGGAATAGCACCGTAGGAGCTTGATCACTACTGTGCCTGGTTACTTCACATATACATGGCCACAACAGGCCTTATTTTTATTCTGAGCGCAAGTCTAGCGCAAAGCTCAGTCTAACTGTGGGTGAAGTTTCTTTTGTTGTGGTATTTTGCTAGACTTTGCTCCAGTACCATTGGGCGCAATGGTGTTTTCGCCTTTGGAGATACTGGCAAATCCTAGTGGCAACCCTCATTTGCCACAAAATCAGGGCGGTCAGAGCACAGTACCCCCGAGCACCCCGTGCTTGACAGGGTGGAAACAGAACTAGTCTTGCTGGGGTCAGTGATATCGGCAAGTAAACTTCAAGCTTTTTCCTTGCTGATGATGAGGTCAGCCTTGCAAGTGACCTGGTGAATTAGAGATCGTCTTGCATCCCTGATCGTTCACCGCCCTACCTCCGCAATAGTGACGGAGGGTCTATTAAAATATTTCAGATGCTCATGATTTTAATTTGCTCAATGAATTAATTTCTACAATGATTCAGAGGGACTGTCCCACGCTGTTGGCATATTTATAAATGAAATACCATGACGCCCAACTTCCACATCCACGGCGCACCGAGTTTATCTGCCTGCTCCTTGATCAATCACACGAAAATGGCATTAGACCATCTGTGCTTCAATTTAGACCTACTTTCTGTGAGTCTAAAATCTAAATCTAGTCTACTGAGGCTGAGCGTGTCTACCAAATTCAGAAACATTTTGAGCAAGACCACTGCCCCGGCACGAAAATGTCAACGTGCCTGTTTTTACACTGAACGCAGACTACTTTCTGTAACCAAATTGTCGGATGAGCCGGTAGTGAGGTCACTCATGTGCCGGAATGCCTCAAACACGCTAGACTAGACTTGCGTTGGCACAAACATGAAGTTACGCCTATTTTTACGGCAAGCACATTAGTGCCAGTCTACCAAAGTAGCGCCTAACATCTTAATAATACAGGGTGTGTTTCGACCAGTTTGTCCAGGTTTCTCCATTTACCTTCTTGTTCGCTACTTGAATTTGTTGCTGAGTGTGTTTCTTCCTACGGCCCAGCATTTACTATTACTTTCTTACTCTTACTTATGCTCACATTAAGCTTACTTCGTATTTCCTTTCAAATTCAAAGTCATGTCTTCTCACGACCCCCCACTGGGGAGAAAAAAAAAAAAAAAACTAACCTTCAAAGTCTACCAAATAATGAGTCACCCATGCAGACATAGCTCTATGAAAACAAACCAAGACACACTCCCACAGAGGCACGGAACTAACATAAAGTCTCTTTTCTAATTATTCACAAAGTGACTTGCGAGTGTTCCAGTTAAAGGATCACAGAGTGAGTCACAACACGTTCAGCTGGCCGTCATTTTCAGAATAAAACAGACGGGCACACATAATCAACTAGCTGGGAAGCACACATATGCCCGTTGCATGACTCGGGATCATCATAAGGTATCGATAGCTGCGGAGGACAGTCTGGCCACACACTGATGGCAATGCCTCCCATATGGGGTTAGTGCAGTCAAATAGACAGACGGATGTCTGGAATGGCTGATGGCTCCACACTGATTAATTCGGGGAGATGATGAGGGAGGGGTGAAATCTCAACACAGTGATGGGAATAATCAGAGGCAGTGAGCTGTACTGTCCCCGACATTTAAATACGGTGACCAGAAGCTATTATAGTCTCTGTTCAAATTCCTTCTAAGCATCACAGTTCACCCACAGCAGACGTTGTATCACCGCACCGCACCCCCCTCTCTTTGAAAACACTTTTTCACCTTATATTCCCCTTTGAAACTTTGCACGCACATTCAGCTTGAACTCGTTTTGTTTGTAGCTACTGGGCTCGACGTACCACCCATAAAGCGCCAGCAACTTCAACAACAACGCCAGCAACTTCAACAACAACGCCAGCAACTCTAGAGGTGCCGTGAGGGAGGCGGGATGCCTCATTCCTCCATGGTTCATCCCCTGAGAACATTCCCTCTTCCCCTCATTTCTATTACCAGTGTTTTTTCTTTTTTTTTATTCGAGGGTGATGGTCTATGCTTTCTGTACGGAAATGATTAGCGGCAATAAGAAAAATAAGTTAATCAAGAATCAATACAGTAAGGTGATGACAAGATTTTTACCTTTGGCTATCCTTCTCACCTCTCTACTCATCCCTCTGCTCATCTTCTCAACATCCAAATCCCTCCATCACCCTCTCTCTGGTGGAGCATAGTAATCCCATTAGGATCAATATTCCAGGCGAGTGAGCATCCTTTCACTGCAGCAATTACAAACCTTTAGAGACATAAAGGAGAGCATTTCTTCACAGCTTAGACCATCAATCAACTGTTTAGCTTCAGAGGTAGAGGCTTTGTGTGTGTGTGTGTGTGTGTGTGTGTGTGTGTGTGTGTGTGTGTGTGTGTGTGTGTGTGTGTGTGTGTCTGTGTGTGTGTGTGTGTGAGAGAGAGAGAGAGAGAGAGAGAGAGAGAGAGAGAGAGAGAGAGCTTGCACATGCCTTTATTCTCAATTGTTTTGTCTGTGTTATTTACATGACTGTTTTTTACAGATCATATTATGAGGAGTTGTGAATACATGGGATCGTTTCCACCCATCTGCTGCTGCACCAGAGTCAAATCACCTCCCTTGTGTAAGGATGTATTAGCATTGTCCACAAAGGGAATACACACACAGCAAAGCTTGGGTGTTTAATAGCCAGGGGTTAATATTTGATGCCTTCATGCTATCGCCCTCACTCTTGTGATCCCTCCGCCATCCTCTGCTTCCACAACACTGAGAGTTTCTGCGCCAACCCACCCCCCACCCCACCCCCCTTTTGAAGCAACAGTGTTTGGCATGTGCACCAAACACACTTAATGCCAATTCAAACAAATGGTGAAACTACTTTCTTTTGACAGATGTAGAGCCTTCCTGTGATTGTAATTGCACAAAAAAGCAGTTTCTCGCTGTGATGAATAGCACAGCTAAAACGTTCTCTCCGTCTCCCTCTAAATAGCCTCGGTTCCTTCGTCTCTGCCTCTAATGAGGTGGCGTGACTGACAGAAATGGCGAGGGCATATCAGTTCTCATCTTGTCAGCTCTGTGGCCACTTGTGCCCCTCAATGTCACAGGGCTGCTCTTTGCCCAAAGGCCTCCGCCTTCCATCTAGCTAACTGCTCCACAACCCCCATCTGGCACGTCTCGCCCCGAGACAAAGTCAGCCTCAGTTGGTGTTACTCTGGAGGCACAATTGATGGCCAACTCCGGATTCCGCATTGGTCGCAACAAAACTAGGGTCACTGGAAAATGCACTTCATCAAATGGAACCCGAATAGTGACTCTACGGAGGAAATGCGATTCGAGTCTAGGTCAGACTTTTAAGAGAGTATAACAATTTAATCAGTTGTTTAGCGGAGCATAAAATAGAAAACGCTCCACTTCAGGACGGATGCCGCTGTGTGTGCTACAGTGAAAGGCCTCTTAAAAAGAGTGCTCGGAGACAACATCCAGACAGTCTGAGTAAATGACAGTTCCAAATGGTCTTCTATTTTTATTGAAAATGCAGAACTCCATTGTAGCCTGTGGCTCACACCGTCATTCCGATTCTTTGCCATGAAAAAAATCAATTAGACTATCATTAGACCAGGCTGATGATGAGGTTCTGTTTATCGTTAACTGCACATTATTTGATTCTTCATTTAACAGGCAGCGCCTCATTTACTGATGATCCATTTAACAAATGTTGTTCTAAAAGTTTCTCAATATGTTGAGTTTTGAATGTATTTGTCTTGTGTTGCGCACAGTTTCCATGCTAATTTCATTTTAGAGAGGCAATAAAAAAGTGAAAAACAAATGGAGGGGCTGCAGGCTTTCTATTATAAGGCTGTTGTACACATGAGATAAGATTGTAAATCAACATGTAAAAAAAAAAAAAAACACATTAGAATGGGATGCATAAAAGACTTGGTGAAAGATGGCACCCTGGCTACTGGATCAACTGCTAACAAAATTAGTGACGGCAAATGCCAGCGGGAGTAGGCCAAGTCTAAAGCCATGCCATCCCTCAATTAGGCTTTTCGTCTACATACCACAGAACCAAGAACAGATTGAATCCTATACAGCCAGCACTGGCTGTTCTTTGCCTTCATCCCAATTCTATAAATCTCCAAATACTAACACTCACAAAATGCACACTGCAGTTGTGTGAGCATCACTTCACAGCCTTTTGGGACCAAATTTGACTCTCTGTCCTCTTCAGCCGTTCCCCTATTGGTGAATCTAGCCAATTCAGCTAATGCACATTCCATTCCATTACATTATCTCACTTTCAACATGCTTTAGTTCAAACAATTGTACACACACACACACACACACACACACACACACACACACACACACACACACACACACACACACACACGTTATAAGTCACTTTTCTGATCTCCAACTTGTTCCTCTCATCCCCTAGAGATGGAGAGAGAAGACAAACAAGGGAACAAGGGATAAAAACAGAGCAGAGGAAGAAGCAGGGTGCAGGACATCATCCTCTGAATCAGTCTGTGCATATTTTCATTCTTGCTCACAGAGTAACTCCCACAAGGCACCAGTGTGCCAAATTGAATGCCTCCTATTTCTTCCTACTCTGTAATACAAGATACAGAGAAAATCTCATGAAAGTTCTGTGAAGACAAAGTACTTCTTCCTTTCAAATTCACAATCGAAACATTTCAAGGCCCAAACACTGATTTACATTTTGAAAAGTTATTTCAAACCATGTTTGGACGCTATGGTCCAATTCAAGTCTAAAACAACCAAAGTAATACATTAAAATCATAACACAGACATGCACATCCGAAGACACATTTAGAGAAAATAAAACATGGCAATTTGGGCTGATCTCAGTGAAAATGAACAAGTCTTTGTGTTGTTCTACCATGCTCGTATTTATGCTGGTAAATAAATATGCGCTAACATTCTGAAAGCCACAATCAGAGCCCTGCTTGTCTGTCAGACTGCTGACTTCGTTGACCGATGAACAGACAAGTAGCAAGAAGCAAAGGGGCGCATGGGAAGAAAACAAGAACAGAATGCCGTATGTGTTTGTTTGCCACAAGAAGAGAGGTGAGGAGATTCTAGCCTTCTAAAGATAGATGGAGGTGACAAAAGCTCTGACCAAACAAAACAAAAGAATAGATCCTGTCGGTGTGTGTGTGTGTGTGTGTGTGTGTGTGTGTGTGTGTGTGTGTGTGTGTGTGTGTGTGTGTGTGCGTGCGTGCATGCGTGCGTGCGTGTGTGTGTGTGAGATTATGTAGTACGTGCACACCAGCAGGGAACTGTGTAGGTGAATGGCAGGGTGTAATAAGAAATGTGACCTATTGATTGGTTGAAGAATGATGTCTCAGCTTTTGAGAGCAGCGATGGTGCTGAGACAACACACCAAAACAAAATGTTTCATTCCAGTTGACATTAGCTTTGATTCAGCCACATTTAACATCTAACGTGCACGTCTGTGACAGATAAAATCCATTCATTATATAAAGATGAGTTGTAGTTGCGGTAGCCTCAGGGCTGTTGCGTGTCATTGTGAGAGTCTTAAACAGAAGAGGGAGTGGGCTTCGCCAGATTGGCAATCCAATAAAATGACTGTGGTGTTAAGAGGATCAGCAGACCATCCGGGGGAACAACACGTCGAAACTTTCTGCTCTACTCTTACAATTAAACCGCTGTGATTTATAGGGGCTTTGAAGCCTGTGCCGACTCACTCACGGTAGAAAGATGAACAGTACTGAACTGCTCTATGAACGCACACCAAAAGTGAACATCTTCTCCGCCTTTGATCTCACCCCCCCTTTTATGAAAGGTGGGAGTTGCTGCGAACGAGACAGGGAGGATGAAAGAGCACAACTTGACCTTGAATCTATGGCTTGACTTTCAGGATTGGTCATAACAGCAGATGACAAGAGAACGCGGTGAGCATGACACAACCGATAATGCTCGCTCTCCTTCCTCTTATGACCCACCGTGTAAACAGAGATCAGAGGAGTCACGACACCAGAGGCCTATGGATGGACCAAACAGTTTAAATGCCAGGAAGGGGATTGATTAGTTGACCTGACCTGGACTTAGATGTCAATGAGATGGATCGGGAAAGAACATCAAAAGGTGCCTCTGAGTAATTGTGTGTGTGTGTCTTGTGTGTGCGCATGATCAACCGCCGGGCTCTTGGTCAATTATTGACAAATATGTTTGATATCCTGAATAGAGAAAAGGTGAGAGGTATCAGAAAGAAAAGGTTTCTAAAGAAGAAAAAGCATTGTTCTATTCAGGCCATTCTCCCGCAGAATGCAACAGCTTTGCTATAACTCTTAAGTCAAACACAAACAATCGTAAAATGATAAGAGTTGGATGGGCTGCAGGGGTTCAACAATGAAACATGATTGTTAAAAAAAAAAAAAACCCTTTGTAGAACTGTTGTTCCCAAACCATAAGTTGGAGTTTCTTGACCGTTTTGGATTTTTAGAGCATTTAAATTGTACGTATAATTATCCCTGAGGGCAAATTCATTATCCATTTTTTGTTCTTTTTTTGCACACTGCACAAAGAAGCAGACCACACTCACGTAGGTAAGCGAGGACAGATGTCAGATGGGACACGCGTACAGCGACTGCACCCCTGAGCTGAGTCTTGTGGGTTAAAATTACCATCTGTTTGTTTTCATCAACACAGCCAACCAGCTCTTCTCGTTCCTCCTACCTAACCTTCCCTTCCAGGAATGTTTGAGCACAATCAGTATCAACTGTCTTTCTTTCCATATGTGGAGTGGTGTGATCAGTAAGACAATCTTTCATTACCGTGGTCAAGTTTTGGTCCGTTTATTATCATCATTAATTTAGTAAATATTTACTTGCATCTTTAGCTGAACTGAGATGCCCCTGAAACTGTACAAACACCAAACCGTGACCTGGCGTTATAACATAAACACATTGACAAAAGTATTGGGACTATGTTGGAGTCTCTGCAGCAATCTCTTTACATAACATCATCCACTGTGGCGACCCATCTTTTTAGAAAAAAAAACCCCAAAAACTAACATTTCACGCCCATTGAGCTGAGATCGAATGATATTGGTTGACGCCTTGCATGATAGTAGTGGTCGGGGGTTTTGCATTACTTCAGTGGCCTTCAACTTCAGAGGTTCCGTTTTCCTTTCAATGATCTTCAGTGACTATTCCTTCCAACGTCTACAACCGAGCATTGACAACCAATTTATGCAGAGATTGTCCCCATCCAGTGCCCATCGAGACAATCTGGCTATCTGATGAGATCCAGTAGACGGATGAAGGAAATGCATATCCACTACAAGGAGAAAGATTGGAAAGATGAAGGTGAGGGTGGGGAGTGGGCTCAGAACAACAATGAAGCAAAATCCCGAGATAAACGAGGTGCTATTTCAGTGGCAGGATTTATGTACTGTCAACATTACCCCTGTTATTAGGGGGAATCCAATTACTGGGTGCCGATCCTCTCCATTTTCCCGTCGAGTAAGGATAGTGGAGCAAAAGAGTGAAGGATGAAATGGACACATACACCGTGTGAGGAAGAACAGTGACATCTCAACGTAATTTGTGAAATTTCCATCACATATTTCAAGATTAAAAAGATGGGAAGGTGGAGCACATTCCAAGTTTTCTAGATAGGGACAGGGAATTGAGCTGTGGGATGCGCAACAAAAAGAAGAGCTTTAAAGGACACAGCCGAATACTCCTGAGTATGTAAGCGCTGTAAGAAATTATGGAATGGAGATAGGGAGGGGCAATTTGAAAAGATGGAAGCTCCCGCTAGATTTATTTGCATGGACCTCCACTTTGTCGCCTGATAAATTATACATGAAGGATGCAAAGACAATAATTATGGGGCGTTTTAGTGCGGAACAATGGGATGAGGACAGACGTAGCGGCAGAGGAGCGGAAAACTCCCGTCGGCCAAGAAATTCTCAGTGGAAAGATCTCTAGAGGGTGCTAAGAGAGGAGGAATCAGAGTGCATTATGGTAATATAATGGAGGCTACTTAAGTATACTGTACGTGGTGGGTGGTCCAAGTTAGTCTCCACGCTGAACAATGCATGCTCAATTCTTTGAAAAAAAAATGCCCTCAGGTAATGACAACTTTTGCCTCATTTGAATGCTTTTATGACCTTGCCTGCAGCTCCACGGCAAACACATGTAGATAGATGCTTGATGAATCTCCTGTCTGTACCATATACTCCTTATCCCTCCCACCCCCAGCATGTGTGTGTGTGTGTTTACTCTGCGTGCTTCTTCACAATGGATACTTTCCCATAGCTCTTTATAATTGTTTTATCTATTAAACCCTCATCTTCTGGATAGATAGGGAATGTCAGCAAACATTTGGCATACTGTGTGCAAATCGTCAGTGTGCGTGTGTGTGTGTGTGTGTGTGTGTGTGTGTGTGTGTGTGTGTGTGTGTGTGTGTGTGTGTGTGTGTGTGTGCGTGTGCGCGCGAGCTTACGTGCGTGAATGCAAGCGAGTCATGGAGAGAGGGCAAGAGAGAGACAGCGAGAAGCTGCACAATCTATAAATGAGAAAAAAGAGGGGTGGTAATGGAGGCAAGACAAATTGACAATCTAACCAAAAAAAAAAAAAAAAAATAGCTGACATAAAATCAAAGAGCGCCTCCTCATACACCGTCCCCCTGTTCAGCTGTACCAGCGTGTCTTTGCTCAGGAGTCTTTTATCTCGTGTTCCACGAGGCTCGTTGCAAAGCTGGGACACGAGCGGCGAGCGATCGCAGCAGTACTGTGGTACCCTTACGCACAGCCACTTAACCCAGGCTAACTCTCTCACTCAGTGCACTCAATAGCCAGTCTGGCAAAAATGGAAAGCCCGCAACAGCATGCTGCTTAACATAAAAGCTATATAAAGACGCGGAGGCTTGTTAATACTCTGTCCATGGTCCATGGACTTATCCTCTCTGGCTAAGTGTGCAAGGCTCTATGTGTGTGCGCACGCGCGAGTATATGATCCTTAGTGGCTAGCTGGAGGCAATGCCTTAGTGCATGGCACCATCAGCTCTGAGGCAAATAGTGTTGCAGCCCTAACTGCTCCCTCATCCTAAAAATGCACGCACACACACAAATGCATGCGCACACACTGAAATGAAAGGTCAATTTCTTACCACACCACTGCTCTGGCCAAGAAACCTAAATTGATTGATTTGACTGCATTCTACTGCAGGCTGAGTGAGAAGAATGGAGGAAAATGGAAAAAAAGGAGAATGACAGTTCGAGACGGGCGAAGAGAACTTGTCGAATCGAGTCAGAGGTGGCCAGATGGACGGGAAAGAAATCAAGAGGCAGTTCATGTTGTATGATCGACACTGGCCATATAAATTAGCAGAAACCATCCGTGCCATCATCCGATATTATCTGTGGCAGACACTCACAATTCTGTGTGAAACTGGCATGGTTGAAGCGTGAGAGGAGAAGTGCGATTGGATCACTCTATTCTGGTCATGGTGTCGGAAGGGGGAGATTTGTGTGAACAGATGGTGTTTACCTAGTAGCAGGTTGGTTGGATCACCTAACCACCCCCGCTCGGCCGACCATACCATTTTAGCACCCGCACACCGAATACAAACACACAGACAGGCAGCCACCTCGCGATGTGAAGAACAAAAATGGACCATTATGAAGGCCACTCCTCTCGTGTGAACGAGCGCTGATAAGTCACCGAGCCGCTGTCGGGGAAACGATGGTGATAAGCGAGGGGTGAGAAAATGAGAGAGAAAGGGAACGGCGAAGATAGTAAGAGGCATGGAGAGGAGGAGCAGAATGGGGCCATTGGTCTCTCTTTCCTGGTCTGTAGTTATGTAGGTCATGTTTTCCTTGGGCTGGAGAGTATAGGAATTTGTAAATCTAACGTAATAAGGCATTGGGCCTGGAGTGACGCCTCCAAAGATGCTCTCTCCTGCTCATTTTCCGTGGCCCATTGCACAGCTAGCCAGGCGCCACCAGGTGATCTGGGAAGCGAAAATGCAATGCGGGTGGATAAATAGAAGAAGGAGGGTTGATTGATTTTCAGTTTCTGAGGAGGAGAATATGAAAAAGTATATAATACATTCATATTTCCATCAAGAGTCAATAGACACAAAGAGCGTGTAATCTTCAAAGGACACATTTGCGGCCTCTGAATTTGAGAGGAAACCAGAAATGTTTGGTATTTCATGCCCCCTTTCAGAGACTTTTTTTTTTCTTCTTTTCCTCGGCTCTTTTATGTTGAGGCGGGTAAGAGGGCTCAGGCAGAATGACAATACCCTTTCTCATAAATAATTTACCTGTCGCTTTGACCAAAACAGAGAAAAGGGAGAAAGGAGGAAAGGCAAAATTGACCACTTCTACGCCATTTGGGGATGTTTTCTTGATGACTGTGCATGTCCTATCTGTGTGCAACACACACACACACACACACACACACATGCACGCACGCACACGAGCAAATACACGCACACGCACGCAAGCAGACAAAGACGGCCTCACGGCAGGGTGAGGTCTGACAGCGCTCTCGACAGACCAGCTTGTGTTGCTAAAATAAGGCAGTCTGGAAAGAGGTGAATTCCCCTTGAGTGGGGCGCAGTAGAGCACTAAAAGCTAAGTGGAGATGGAAAAAGCCTCTAGAACCAAGGTAGAGAGGGAGAGATGAAAGACTGGTAGAGGAGGAGAGGAGTTGAAGAGGAGGAGAGAGCTGTGGGGGTAGTTGCTTGGGGAGAGTGCAGGAGCAGAGAGGCATATTCGAGTATATGCATTTTCGGTTTTGTGGCAGGAGATACAATCATCCTAATCGATTAAACACATGTCGGACCGTTACACTTTTTCTCATTTGGAATTTGATCATTTCGCACATTCTCACAATTTGGAGACATTGTATCATGATTGACATCCGTTATCTGATGGATGGATCTATGTAAGGTCGATACACTGTTTAATATTTCTGCAGAATTTGCAGCAGTGCAACCCAATGAGCTCCATCTAAATATGCACTAAAAGCCTTGCCTGTATAAATATAAGAATGCGTGCCGGGCAGGTATAACAATCACAATATGTTTATTGTTGTGGTTGTCGTGTTCTTTTTTACAAGAATTCCTGTGTCTAATGTTCTGGCCAGGAAGTATTTGACCTCGAGTTGGTGTGTCAGTGTTTAGCCTGTGGTGTTCTTTGTGGCAGAAGCCGCAGACAGATGAAACAAGGGAGTGACTTAATAGGGCACTTCTGATCTATTCGGCTCACAGCAACCAGCCTCCCCACATACTTGAACTTCAGTGTCACTCCCTCTAATCTCGCTGCCCTCGCTCACACTGTACATCCCTTTCCCATTACCAGCCTTTGTACCTCTGCAGGAAGGCCTGACAAATAAGTTAAGAGGCAGTAACACCTTGTCTGCACGACTTGAATGTTTGTTGAAACATGCTGGATAGATGGATATGCGGCTTTATTAATTTGCAAGGACGGACATTTTCAAAGCAGCTGATCTTAAATTGACTGGTGGAGGCAAAATCCTCACTTGACAATTCGTCTTTTTAGTACTATTGGAACTTGGAACTGACAAGTGGGGCTTTGTATGCGTGCGGTCATGACTGGGTTATGCAGCAAAAACAAGCGAGCCAGAGGAGTTATGCTCCACTCTTGCAGCCAGTCTTTTTTTTTGTTCTGGCCGGCTATTCTAATGAAACAAGTCCGATGTCGACTCAACATGGATGCTCTTCTCATCATGTCGCACTACCGCTGTTTCCATCTCACGGTCGGTGCGAATATGACTGAGGGTGAGATATGGGTGCATGAGCACGAAGGGAAAGGCAAAAAAAAAAAAAAAAAGCCTGTAAACAACTTTTGCCTGATCTCAGAGTCACATAGTTGTTAGCTCTAGGAGCAGCAAGAGACCAAAGATAAGTGATAAGACGATGGTGTCTGACGGGAAGCACTCCACATACTGTTGTTTTTCTCTTTCCATCTGCAAACTCTTTTTCCCCTGCAAGCCACCGTGTGTGTTTTAGTGGGTGAACGACTGCCACAGTCCTATACCCTCCCAAGAGAGCTCACTTCAAACAGACTTGAGAAGCATTGCCAAGGGTTCACTCACTGGCTGAGTGTATGTGTGCACAGCGCACACATTTGTATCCATACCATGCCTCCAATTTACCTTTTAGGTCCCTCATCTGCTCTGCTATCTCTCTTTTTCATTCCACGACACACAGAGATTCGGATCAAAGTATTGCTGCTAAATGTCACATCACGTTTAATGCTCCTCTCGTTGTCAGATATAATTACACAATGATATCTGTTGAGCAGGGGATAATGTGTCCTCCCCCCAAAAAAAAGTTAATGCTGATAACAAACAAACAACACCCCTGATTGCTGCCGGGTATGTGCATGTGCTGTCACCTCATATCAGAGCTTTTATACAGAATTACAGACCCTTTTGCCCACTGATGTTTGCTCAACGCAACTTTTGGTGAAAAAAAAAAAAAAAAGCCAGCGGAGGCCTTGAAGCGTTGTGCTGCTCCAAATTAAATAAATATAAATACAAAACACTTTGAACAGTGAAATGGCATTGACTCAACTTTCATTACGTTTGAGTATGTGTCGCTAGACGTGAACAGCCATGTGTGCAATTAGGGACGTGAGAGAGCAAATACTTTTCTCGTACAAACAAACAAATACAAAAAGGTGCGAGGAGGATTCGTTTCCATTAGCATATCACAAAAGTGTTGCAGCACGCAGGACCAAACTATTAGCCTCGACCATCTTTTCATTCCTTCTCTCCGACTTCTTGCCTGTCTGGCATGTTTTCCCCCTGCTTGCATAGTTTTTACCCGCGTACTTCACCTGCTTCCCACTTTGCACAATGTGATCGAAAAAAATCCACAAATTACAAGTACAAACCTGGAATAAGTCAGTTTTGTTTTGCATTGGCAAGCCGTGTTCAGATCGTTTTCCGTCCGTGTTCGCCTCGATCGTCCGATCATCTCAATTCCACCCTTCTATCCCTCCAGTTCCTCCTCTGCATGAAAAAAGTGAGAGGTCTACCTGCTGGATAATCCTGAATTACATACCTAATCCTCTCATCATGTTGGCAAAACACACATATGGATGAGCGCGCACACACATACACGTAAACATTCACATAATTGTGTGCGCATATGTGCCTCACAGTTGCGAAGGGGAGGTTATGATAACAGTCCATGCATTGTTAAGTTCTCATCTGAGAAATAAAATGTAATCTTAGCGGAGGAGTAGCTAGCGTTGACTTCTGAGCAACTTGACAGCAAACAGCGGATGTGATGGAAGGTCCCAGTAGAGGTTTGACAAGCTGGTGAGGCGTCTTGTTGGGCTGACCGCCAAGGAAAGAAGGGTGGTCAACTTCTTTGGATGATGCAGGGAAACGTCACAAATTGCCCTTGGCAGTGGTGGTGGAAGTTAACAACCGATCAGCTTTTAATGGCGAGAAGCTCAACTTGAGGTGCGGGAAGTGCCAAACTAAAGATCAAAAGTCATTCATGGTGATGATAAAAATACGTATCCTTTGTTGGCCATTTGAATTTATTTTAGATGAATATTGGAAATATATATTGAGACAGGCATTCAGAAAGACCTAAGCTTGTTACTCCCAAATTTTCACCGGTCTTGCTGCACGTAGCCTCTGCCCTTAACAAATAGTGAGCGTTTTTATTATCAGTTCATATGATCGTGTGTGTGTGTGTGTGTGTGTGTGTGTGTGTGTGTGAGAGAGAGAGAGAGACTGTGATTCTGACTAGCCTGTAAATAGAAGGTGTACATTGATCAATAGCAATCTCCGGCGAGCCTTCTCAACACAAATGGAAGCCCACCTGAGCTGGCATTTGGCCAGTGCCATCGCTGCTGCATCAGGCTGAAAGCAAACTTGTGCACATGAACATGTACGCTTTCAGACGTCCATCAAAGATGCATTAGTGGAACAAAGGCGGAGAATAACAATGTGTGTCAATGCGAGAGCTCAAAACGGAGAAGTGAATACGAGTCCAACAGCCACACTGTCACATAAATATCATGTGAGACGTGATTAATTTGATCATTGAAATCATTTCACGGCCTATTTTGGTTCATCGTGTTTCTTTGTTCAAGTTTACCTCACGGCGAGTTTGTGTTTTCATACGTGCGCACATATTTCCAATATTAATTTGCAAGATCTTCCTACGCTGTGCTCTTGAAAATATCCTCTGCATTAGCTATTTTTGACTTAAAAGTGAAGCTGCAAGCTACCTGAGCGGATTGAGGGGCCATGTCACGCTGCCGTGATGCAACGCTCTAGTGTCCGAGCCGCTGTCCTCAGCCTGTCCCTTAGAATTGGTCTCACATGAACGAGGTAGTGACGGTCAGTGAGGGAAACACGACCTGGCGGCGTGGGGTGACTCAGTCCGGGCTGGAGACAGGAAGGCTCTCCTCCTTTTAAATTTTTTTTTTTTATGGGAATCATAGAGACCCCGAAGAGAACGTTTGTGAGAGGAGGAAGGAGGGAAGATAGCACAGAGAACGAAAAGGGTGAATAAGGCAGTTAAAGAAGCATCACGGAGTCAATGCTTAGGGGAGAAGGATATTAAAGCTGAATAGAAGAGTCAAGAAAGTGCGAAGCGGCAGCAGCAGCGAGGCAACGGTGGCAGCGGAAAATTTGTTCACAAGAAGAATGGAACATGCAACGGTTAGTTGGGTTTCAAGTTTACAAACAACCGTGGGATGAGTCAATGACTCACTGCTGTCATCTCAAAACCCAGGGGGTATAATAAGTCTACATAGATGAACAATGGCACTTCTTAGACAAAAAAAAAAAAAAAAACTCCTTTCCAACTCAAAGTCTGGGATCAATTTTTCACTTGGGCATGACTGAAACTGAGACACTTTCATCCGTCACACAGTTAGCCGTAGCATAGATCGATCACTTGCGGTGTTAGTGTTGCATGGCTAACAAATGGGATCGCGCTGCATGTTAGTGTTGCCGTGATTGAAGATTGGACGCTTTCCGGCTTACAGATAAATTAAAGGAAGAATGGATGATGAATGGATGTCTGTCTATCTATTTTAAACTGCAATTCATAATTTATGCTAAAAAACTTTTTTTTTTCTAATCCACATTCATTGACTATTAATGCTGCTTAATTCAATTCAGTTGACCTCAATTGTATTTTTATTTCGCTAACATTTTCTCAAAGGATTGCCATGGTTACATTTACAACCCTAACCTTAATACACTAAAACCCAGAACATTCCCCTCTGCCTTCACGGAGTGAGAAACCTCGAACGGAACCAAGATTTGCTCACAGTGTAGGCAAATCCGATTTGTTACATAAATCCGGAAGCGCGTCTATGATCGGATCGGCTTTACGGGGGTCCACCCATCAGCACTGTCTGCCTGTACGGATTGCATCGATTGCTGTGGTAAGAACATAGGACAGTAAGTATCTTGGTCACGGATGATAACGAAATAACAAAAACTTTTGAGCAGTGGAAAAATGTGAATACAGCATCGAAGCCATACAAGCACTTGGATTGAAAGGTTGCAGCGCGCAAGCGCTCCGCAGTATCACAAGTGCACAGCTACAACAAGCAATGCGGAGACTGGAAGTCTATGTCATGTGTGCGTGTGTATCGAACAGAAAATAATGGAAACTCCCCAGAACAAATTCCAGTTTAAATAATTGCATAAAGGAAGTCATATGACATTTCTAACTACAACCTGTATAAAAGCTGCATTTGAAGAAAAAAAAGAAAAGTAGTCATCCTAAAAAAGTAGCCGTCCTAAAAATCCCATGATGCCAGGCAAAAATGCTCCTGGGAAGCTATGTGCAGCATAAAGACATAAAACCAATTTGATTGGATGTTTAGTTTTCGGGCGATGCCGCGGCATCAAGGATGCATCTTACATTGTGTGTGACGTTACATTCGATAATCTTGGAGAAAACCGCCAAATATTGCTGATCCAAAGCAAAAGAATCTCACGATGAGTGAGCCGCCATTTACTTGACGGAGTGTGAATTCATTGAGAAACCTACTGTTCAAACGTTTAGTGTTTTTTTTTCTTTTTTTTTTCTTTTCTTTTTCGGCAGCGCGTAGAAAAGTGTGAATTTTTGAGGATCAGCGTTCACACGTAGAGAGTGCAGAACATGATTAGATGGTGTCAGCCGAGGATGGAGGGGTGCTTTGAGGCACAGGAGGAGTAGGATGTGTTAAGGGGTAGGTGACACACATGGCAGCGCCACATGCAGATGGCACACATGGATGAACAGCCAGCGTGGTGAAGCATGAAATCGGCCACCTCGCTGGACCCACCCCCCCCATAGACCCCCACCA
>NW_017805744.1:6997760-6998991 GCF_001891065.2 Hippocampus comes
AACACACACACACACACACACACACACACACACACACACACACACTCGGTAATTGAAAATTCCTCACTACAATTATGAGGAGATGAATTTTGAGGAGATGAATTTTCAGGATCTGACGGAAAACTTTTTTTTCACGTCAACAATTTCCATTCTTACAAGTTCCTCATGAAGCTGCTACAAACAAGATTGTCTTGCTGGCTGACTGCATTACCATCAGAATGATGTAAAACCTCCCACTTGCGCACCCGACGGGAGACTGGACAGATTGGACATGCAAAAATGATGATCAAGATTTCAACAGTGCTCTCACAAACACAGAAAGGCAAATATAACTGCCAGGACGCATGTATAATGGACAACAGTAAAGGTGCTGATGGTCCTGAACACAATAAAGTGCGCTGCGTCTGGGAAGGACACAGGGGGGCTGAAAGCAATCTTCCAGTTGACCTTGAGTGGGGAGGACAAAATGTGTGATGGAAGGGAAGAAAAAAAGCCAACGCGAGGAAAAGGAGTGAAATACATAATCTATCTCCAGCGGTGGATGGAGCAAATGCTTTTAGGTGATTGAGGACGAATCAACCTCACACACCGGATAAACTGAAAGCATGGAGAAACTCATTTTCCTCATGCAGAGCGCAATCGAGAAATTAAAATGGGGGAAAAAAAGAAGCCGCTAAAAAAGAGGATGGAGAGCAGTGGGTGGAGAGGAAAGCAGAGTCAGTAAAGAGGCCGAAGTCGGTGCAAGCGCCGACAGAGAGTGAGTGAAGCAGACAGAGACAGATGGACGGAGTAAAGAGAGGCAAAGCCAGAGAGTACAAGAGAGCGGCCTTTGTAGATGACTGTCACTGTTCACTTTCGAGTCAGCATTGCCTTTTAATGACTCACGACAAAATTCTCACACTGTGCATGTGTGTGTGTGTATGACCCACTAGTCTTATATCAGAGATTTTTTTTTTTCACCATCTGGTCCCACACATGCTAATTTTTTAGCCGTGACACGCACATTTCAAATACTTTGCTATTCTTCCTCTCTCGTGCATTGTGCTTCTTCCACTTCCATTACCCTTTGCATCTCCTGCTTCCCCATATTTCTATTTTTTTCTATATTTCTACACTGCTCATCCTCATTAGTGTTTTGGGTGAGCTGGTTTGGGCGAGAGATGGGCTACACCCTGACATGTTTGCCAGCCCTTGCGCTCACTCTCTCTCTCTGTCTCTCTCTCTCTCTCTC
>NW_017805744.1:6999097-7022642 GCF_001891065.2 Hippocampus comes
TATATATATATATATATGCATATGCACACACAAACTCTGAGTCTGCCACTTAATAAAATGAATCAGTATGTTCAAACAAGTGTCTGAGACAGTGGAAGAGTGAGGGATGTCGAGAATGTGTGCACTCTCAGTACCTTAGGTGGCCATTAGGTGGAGCTGGTGCCTGGCAGAGAGAGGAAAGGGCAGGCTGGACAATTGAAGGACTTTCCTCTTTTTTTCCTCAATTGCTATCATTAATTTATCTCGCTGAATCTGTTCTTTTTTTTGGTATACGTGCTCGTGCTATACTGTGTCAAAATGCACCATTTTATGAATAAAATACCCTTGAAAGTGCCTTTATACAGCTTAAAATGATCCGATGCTGAAGTAAAAGCCAAATGAAAGTTCTGTGAAATTCCATGCAACGGCTATTTTTCCCTTACTCAAAGTTGCATGAGACCTTTCCCAGATTTGTGAGCGCACACACAGAGACACACACCTAGGCGGCATGCACGCCTTGGCACTGTGCAAAAAAAGGGGGCTCCACCTCGAGGAGGAAGTGCAGGTGACCACAGATGACACTCTGTCTGTGTCACTCTTTTTTTTTTTTTTCGCTGTTTCTGTTGCACAGATGGGCTCAATCACACCTATTTCTCTCTCAGAACGCCCTTGGACACGTCCTCATTCAGCATCGGCATTTATTCATGTCTGTTTTGTTTAGTGTCACAAATGGAGGTGGTTGATCCATCTGTCTTCATTTACACAACAAGTAAATTGGGAGCATGAGTAGAATTCAATTTATTTCGTACATGTGACATTTGAGGTAACAAGTGTGGATGGGGGTAACTTGAAAGCCAATAGCAAAGTCAACTACTAATCTGTCACCTGTCTCCATTGAGCACCAAGTCAGAACCTTCCCAATTAGTCACCATGGATACCGCAGGAACTCTTCGGCCTACCATGTCAGTCATGGCCCGTCTATGGCAGCGATCAGAAAGGGATATTTATCGACCTGTGTCACTGTGAAAAGGTGTGTGCATGGCTTTTATTAATGATGTTTGTCAGATAGGCACGAGTGTCACAGCTGCTGAGAGGGTTTGTGTCATGCTGTTGAGAGCCTGAAAGTATTATTTGATTGGCAAGTGCAAGCTATCGCCTCCCACTCACAACACAATTAATCCGACTGTATGGAACACATCAAAAAAAAAAACAAAAACACATCAATGCACACTAAAGAATAAAAATACATTCATAACGAGCCAGACTTAGTCCATGTCAAAATGTTTTTATCAGTCTTGAATTAAAAAGTCAAATAACTAAAAGTAACCTTGTCGACAGAACACTGAAGTGCTAACACATGTATTAATTAAATCAAGAGAAAGAGGGTAATCAAAACCCCGTACTTTTCTTGCCATGAGCTACCTGCCACTCACGATACTTACAATTAACTCAAAAGGTGATCACTACAAGGCTGGAGGGCACAGTATACACACACAGCACAGCGGCAACTTCAAACGAATGGCCAAACCGCACACACATGCACATGCACTTGCAGAATCATGTCTACTGAACACTCGGATGTCAATCAGAACTTTAAAGGGCACATCGAAGCCAAGTTTGTCTGCGCGCACTTGCACATGTACTCACTCCACACACTCAAATGACAATGCACAAGGCAAAGTTAAAAAAAAAAAAAATCAAAAACAGAGTCGACAATGTGAGGTATCCACAGCAGCAGATTGGTGAGGTGAAATCAAGGCTCTATTGTTCCTGACGATATTGTCGGGAGACACCGCAGTTATATGTCAAATTCCCATTACAGCACAATAGTATGGGACCGCTGTCAAGTGTCTGGGGGTCTTACCTGTCTCGTGAGAGAGGGTCTTTGTTCTTCCTGTGTTGCCCGAGTGATGCATCGCTCTGCACTTCTATCGCTTTGTGATTAACCCTCTATACCCTCACGTCCTCTCCTCTCCTCCACTCCGCTCTCGTCAGAGAGCCCTTGTCTTGTTTCTCAACGTTTGTTGCACCCCGTTTCTTGCACTGTCTGCCCCCTCGCAATTCTTCTATTTTCTCTCCTTTTTGTCTGTTTTGAGGCAAGCTTTGAGAAGCTGAGTCCACTCGCTGAGTGCCAGAGTGCTGCGCGAGACAGGCGGAGGGAAAATGAGCTTCTACAGAAGCACACTCAAGCAGTGTGGGACAAGACACTAAAACACACGTGGAGCTGTTGCACTGCGGAGACGAACGCTGCACATCAACATGCTTCAGGCAAAAACGATCACCACGGAGCTTGGTGCTTCGACCCCCTTTGCCAGGAGACTGCAAGTCTTTTTGTCCCACTCTCACTTCTTGTCCTTACTCCTTTTTAAGCTCAATCCAACAGACATCAAGGTCAAGGCGTGCGCGGAGGACTAGATGGATGAGGAGACACTAGGAACAGAAAAGGGAGAGACTTTCAGCCTGTGGCAGGCAGAGCAGAAGGGAAGGAAAGATGTGGCTGCAGCTCCATCCTCCATCTGGTCGCGGCTGAGACTGAGAGCAGACTCGTCGAGCACACGCTCCCCGCTCCCCTCGCCCCCCACACACTCTCTCTCTCTCTCTCTCTCTCTCTCTCTCTCTCTCTCTCTCTCTCTCTCTCTCTCTCTCTCTCTCACATTCTCTGCAATCTAGTGAGATGCAGAGGGAGAAAGAGCGACTGTGAGAGCTAATGAGTGAGCCGAAGGGATGGAGAAAGGGACGGGAGACAAAAACAAAGGAGTGTAGCCTTGAGAGAAGGGCGAGCAGGTGAAAATGGAAATGGCAGAATGTTCGCGACCAACAGAGTGTTTGCTGCAGAAAAAGCAAAATGTTGTCATCATTTAGGCTAAGAAATAACAATACATTGAGAAGAGCAAGTGACTGAAGACTGTAGGAGAGGATGGATCACAAGGAAAAAAACAAAATCAAACGGGAATAAGGACAGAGAGCACCACAGATGTTATGTCAGATCTCTCATGGGATTTACAATCCAGTCTCAAAATGACCCAACATGAATTCGAATCGAAAATATCACTCAGTACAATCTCGAGAAACAACGTAAACGCTGCAGTAAAGAGTGCACAAATCAGCAAGCTACCAATTTCATATAACACATGACTTTTAGAAGATTATCAGATACATGATGAATAAGCTGAACCACGAAACATTGATGTATCAAAAGACAATTCCACACGATGAAGATGAGCAGCAACACTTGTCATCATGCTTTCAAGTGACCTGGAGTCCCCTTAATATCCAGCAGAGGGCAGCCATCCTGTCCTGTTTCAACCAGTAGGCGTAACTTTGAATTCATCATAATAATTGGACGCTTTGTGGGGGTGCGGGGTGGGGAGGGGGCACACTTGTAACATAAGAGAGACTATTGAGAAATTCAACTCTTAGCCAGGAATTATGCATTCAGACGACTCTCTAAAAAACATGTCAACTATTCCGTGCTTCTGGCACTGATGTGGATAATGAACCATAAACAGCAAAAGATGAATGACACAGACCTTTAAGTGGACAGTGATTGAAAGCAGAGAGAACAATAGTCAACCCACTTTGAACAGCAGGCCGACATCTGAAGAAACCATTGGACAAAAGAGTGTGTGCGTGTGGAGTGGAAGTGTCGGAACCATTGAGAAATACCAAGCTCTGTGCCATGGCTGCAGAAGGCCATTGTTAGCCTCATTTTCGACCTCTTCATGTGACATTGCCAGATATCATCATCTGCGGCACCCCGGCGTGCACATAGGTGGTTTGTATGTGTCAGCACGTACGTGCATGTTCACACATAAATATGTGGGGATCAAGCCTGCCGTGAACACATACAGTTCTGCTCCCTTGGTATACACACTTGAGTACACAGGTGTTGAGACTAGATTTACAGCAGAGGCGGGGCAAGGTGGAGGGGATAGGGGCGGGAGGGGGGAGTGGTGGGCGATTGCGGCTATGACTTCATCCCAATAAAACTGAGAGTGGCGCCCAGGTAGGCTCAGTGGGAGGCGGCAGATTTTTAGATGAGGTTTACATCAATTTGTCATGATGAAAAACTCATTCGAGACAGAAACAAATTGCTTTCTTGACAACACCTTGTAATACTCTATCATGAGCACATGGGCACATTCCCTCTCAAGAGCCCCCGCTCGACACATGTGCATCCGCATGCGCGGCATGCATGGCATCGAACAGTGAGAGATGTTCTTCATCGGGTTATTCATCATTGCCAACCTGCATTGTTATGTCTGCACGTACCCCTAAAATCTTTTGTCTACCTGTACAATTTAAGCTCCTCCTCCCACTTGCCACAATGACTGGTCAACTTATTGTTTTTAACGGTTGTATGACATTGAAAAATAAGACGCTAAGGTGTATCAGTGATTTTTATTGTTCCCTCGTCATATGTTGTCCAAAGTTTATTGTTTGAACACATTTATATTACAGGGGTGCTGCTCTGAAACCGTAGGTGTGTCTCAGCCCGAAAGAGAATGATAACACTCTCAAAACTGTATAGATATTTATATTAAGATTATTATTATTATTTTACTGTCCCTTTTTGCTTTAAAAAAAATAAAGTTTGATCCAGCTCACCCTTTCCCATCACTGCTTTGGAGCGGTGATCACCAGTGAGGCATGATAATCTCGGTCCTGCCATGTGGAGCCAAAACGCGTAAGTGCACCTTGCTTTCTGTGACCTTCTACTTAACACCAAGACATTATTGTCATTACGCGGCTGCTTTTTGTTTACGGCGTTTACTGTTTGATCAAGTCGAGAGCGAGGAGTAAGCTGAATTTTCTTTTCAAGCTAGGAATGATGTATCAGTTTATGTCTTATTGGATGTAAAGTACTTTGCTTGGTTCAAACAGCAAAGATGAACTATAGGGTTCAACCATGGCAATTCCACGGCGTTTGGTGTTTCTTTTACGACTTTTCGATAATGTTCTCCAGTCGCCACTATCCACCCTGCAAAAATAATTTCCTCGATGATACTTTTTCTCCTCCTCCTCTCGCGGTTGCCTTTTCCAACACCCCCATCTCTACGTGCTCCTCCCCTTCACCTGCCTCCCGAACTGAAATACGGAGCAGAAGAAAAGGAAGGAGGGAGAGAGGGAGGGAGGGAGCGAGAGGGGAATAGATGGAGAGGGAAGGTGTGCTGTAAAGGTGCCCCCTTGGGTTGAACGTGGTCATTTGTCATCAGGCTGAAAGCTTAAGAAAAGACTAGTTAACCTTTACAGCGGATCCCCGTGAGACACAGGAATAAACACAGCAAAGCAAAATGCCTCCTCCCACCGATGTATCGGCAAACACACACACACACACACACACACACACACACACACACACAC
Source organism: Hippocampus comes (assembly GCF_001891065.2). Classification (NCBI taxonomy): domain Eukaryota; kingdom Metazoa; phylum Chordata; class Actinopteri; order Syngnathiformes; family Syngnathidae; genus Hippocampus; species Hippocampus comes. Next base: position 7,004,441 of record NW_017805744.1, read on the forward strand.
ACACACACGCGCGCGCGCGCACACACACCCTTGCAAGACCCTTACAGCACATTTTAAAATGCACGATCAATAGTGGGGAAAACATTGCAGAAGAAGCCACCTGCACCCTTTACAACTCTTCTCCCTCAAGAAAGCTTGGTTGTCTCGGAAGTCCTTTTCCTTCCGCATACTTCATCCTCCCCCATCCTCATGATTCCCACAGCCCACGCAGCCAGAGTAATTAATCAACTTGTGCTAATGAGCTATTAACTAATAACAGACTGACATGCCTCTGCCTGCATGCGCCCGCGTGTGTCTACGCAAGCATATGAGAGTGTCACCAGGGCCACCCCTCAACACACTCATGTGATTAATAAGGTTAAGCTCTTATTAGGCAGGGGAGCGCAAGATGTAAACCCACAAGCCCCTTGTGCATGCATTAAAAATAACACACAAATCTCCCAATACTTTCATCAGCATAACTGATGTTGGCTTCAACTAAAGCACAAGTTAAGGAAAAACAAACTAGGGCATGGGAAAGGAAAAAAAAAAAAACTGAATTGTTTCATACATTTCAGCATAGATTCATTACAGTACCAGTAAACCGACACTAAACTTATTCAGTCTACTTCGTCATCTCAACACAGGTGAATTTATAAAGCGCTACAAGTGCTAGCAATTTGCATTTCTCGCACAATTGTAGATGTTCATGATTGACGATATTGATAGAACTCTTACGATAACAATTTATCAACTGAGGGATTGATTGAGCTAAAAATAGGAAGGAGAAAAAAAAATCGAAACAATGGCCTCTAACCTGGCGATCACTTTCTGTCCTGCTCTGACTTTCACATTGGAGTACTGTGCCATGGACAGCAACACAAAAAGGGCCTCTCTTTTTTTGGGGGGGGGGGGGTAAGGAAGTGTCAGACCGATGCCATTGTTTTGACCACGCACAGATTTAGGCACACATACAAACATGCACAAACACAGGTACAGAAAAGCTCTAAATAATAGCACTGAAACATTGCAAATGCCACAGTGTGCACAAACACGATGTGCAGTTTGTGTACCGTTACAAATATTCACTTCTCAATGTCTCTGACGCAAACAGTGTGTCCCTTTGGAGAACGTTTGCACATATCGAGACTCATTTGCATTCTTCCTTTCCCCTCATGTTTTCGTGCGTGTGCAGCTTCAGAAGTGAACAGCTGCTTAATGGTCATCGCTCTTCAGAGACGGGACTTGGGGAGGCACATTGGGGGCTGGGGGCCAGCATCATTTTGTGAGTGCGCACACACACACACACACACACACACACACACACACACACACACACACACACACACACACACACACACACACACACACACACACACAAACCCAAATACAAATACTTAGGCCGAAGCACACAACAGGTATAGGCTTGATCAGCTCTGTAAGCAAATTGTGACCATTGACCAGATGTTTTCCTTCCCAAAAGTGACATTGTAGCATTTTCATGCTGTTTAATTTTACTACAATGGAAAAGCAAGACTGGCACATACACTTAATAGCAGCCTATAAGAGACAAAGAGTTCGGTTCTTGAAAATATAGTGGTGATAGAAAAGGTATTAATAAAAGAATGTTGAATATTGATGTCGCCGGATGTTGCAAGCAGCTGATTGAGGGCCTAATTCTGTGCCAGGCTGATATCATTGACATCTTTGGGCTCTCTGAGCTAAAGACATGGATGGCTGCACAGAAGGAGCAGTGGAGGGTGTGTGTAATACCTCATTTAAAAAGCAAAAAAGGGGGGATTGAAGCTGGATTTTGTGGTGTACAGGAGGTTGAGTGCTTCCGATAATTATAGGGACGGCTCAAAATTTTGTCATTTTTGCTTATTTTTCGTGCACCACAACACAAGAGTCCATGTCCCAAAAGAAAGAAACGCGCTTATCCTTGTTGCAGCCATTTGACTGCTTGACTTGAACAGCATTCACACACACACACACACACACACACACACACACACACACACACACACACACACACACACACACACACACACACACACATGCCAAAAGAAGGGATTTAGCAAAGTCACAAAGAGTAAGAGAACGGTCAGTGCCTCGTAGTGTGAAGCGTGGAGAGCCGTCATGGCACTTATTTGCCCAGCAGGGAAGTGAATGTTCTGCTATTTACGTCATCTATTAAGTAGACCTCTAACTGCTAAGGTAAAGCTATAATAAAATAATAGTTCTTGATCATGTAACTAGAAAGTAAGTATTCTCTCTACATGTGGATGCATGTCCAACTTTTGCTTGAGTTTTATGGTACAGCTTCCAACGATATCTCTGGTATGAACTAGAGTAGCCATTGAGTAACATTCACAAGTAAAGCAGAGGAATAAAATGCCAAATCACATCAGGGGTAAGGCAGAAATTATCTGATTCATTTTATGCATGCGGCTAAAGTGGATCTGATTCATGCCAACAACTGGATCAAAGACAATAATCGCGTTTTCCAAATGAGCATTCTCTCTTCAGCTGCCGTATTTCAAACAGTGACTAGAGCATTTCTATTATCTTTAATTATGGCCACTGCATCATAGGTGGCCCCATTTTACAGCATCCAAAAAAAGATGTGTTCTTTGTCACTGGAAAGAAAAAAAAATGTTCATTTGAGTCAAAAATTTGTTCAAACCAGTTCATATTATCTTCAGGGCTCTTATTGCCTTTTTCTTTCATTTCACCATCTGTAATTAAAACTTTCAGCAATTTCATTTTCTTCTGTCAAATGAGAACCACAATGATTTAAAAAATATCATGGATATCTCACACAAGAAAGCTAAGTAGCTTCATGCCAAAGGTTGGACCATTATGTGGATGTTCCTTTTCAGAATTCTCCTGAGCCCACTTGCCAATTGATGCCTTTCAAACTTTAAAAGATGCTGTTCTTGTGCCAAAACAAGAATACATTGATATTGACTGAGCTTGAGACAGAAGGAACATGGAGGCTTTCAAATGTCTTTCACTTTTAGAGAGTGTTTGTCTTTGTCAAAGCGAGTTCCAGGCGGATTCAGAATGCTAATGGTTCATGATGTGGAAAAAGGTGCCGCAATCAAATGCTTTATCAGAAAATGTCAACCCTCAGCGAGTGGCCATTTCCAAGACACAGCCAATGCAAAAAAAAAGAAAAAAAGAAAAAACAAAAACCAAGTTGAGGTCAGTTCACATCCTATGGGGTAGAATATCTGAGTTTATCTCTCCACGACTTAAAAGATGAACAAATTCTTTTTCACACAGACTTTTTCTCTTAGCTACAGTATCCTTTAAAAATGACAATATCTGAGATGTCTGAGTAAATTTCATTTGAATATACTTTTTGTTAGTTTCGGGAAGAATCAGCAACTTTCCTCCCTCGTTTTTGTTTCCTGAGCACTACGCCCTGTCGGCATGATTTGTATGCGTCAAACCACTGGTCAGTTGGACAGAAACACCACAAATGCAGTTCAGACCATCGTATGGTGCTGATAATGAGAGGCAGAGTTTGGAGGAATCAATAGGACGAGCAGGGGACATGGGAGCTCTAACATGGCGACAAATGACCTCCCAACATCACAGAATTGGTAAGCCTGTGGAGAGGCAAGTAACTAAAAAGCCTGGATTGTCAGGCTCAAGAAGGCCTGAGAAATGGTGAGCAAGATCAAACAGAAGAATTGATGGCCTTGTAATTTTGTATTTTCTGCCCTCTAAGGATGATAAATCTCTCTATAGGGATTTTAATCAGATTCCAACAAGCATCGCCGCAACAAACCTGTCACGGCTAAGTAAACAGCACAGTGCAAACAAATGAAAAGCCCGTGTGAAGTGCTTCTCGACATGAAAGACACACAAATTCAAAGCCGAAAGAAAAGTTTTCCCTCATAGCTAAACATCATTTTTAGTCATTTGGAGAGACAAAACCAATAGACTCGCAAAAAGTGAATTTTGAGATTATAATGCATTTGTTTCACCAACTCAGGATGGAGGAGCTGCTTTAAACACACAAGACAAACACACAACCTGGGAGAGGAGAATTCAGTCGTGGAGAGGAGGGCTGCACGGGGAGGGGTGGGGGGTGGTGGGGGTGCAAATTTGTGTGAGCTCATTGTCTGAATGAATTGTGCATGCTCCAAATAGTTATCTTTAGTCGATAAGTAATTTCAATGTGCGAGCCTTGTAGATCACACAACATTAATTCCTTCCAATTAGACACGCTTGAATTCCCAATAAAACGTGAAATGCACAAAAACATAACGCAAGTATGGGATCAACTAGAACAATGGGAGAGGGGCGTAAAGTGAGAGGGGTGAAAAAGGGGCCACAAATGAGTTTGAGGGTTTCTGACATTATGATACACGAGGAGAGAAGGCGCTCCCAAAAGGAGATGTATAAAAATAGGGTTGCACCTTTCCCCTGACACTTTTCCTGTCTGCCCATTTATCCAATCACGGCTTTCTCATTCCTCTCCTCCCGCTCTCCTTTCACCTATGACTCTCGTGCTGTTCTCTTATAGCGGTTGCCCTCGGATTTTTTATTTTTTTTTCTCTCAGCGTCCTTCCTACCGCCTCTTGCTCAAAGCAGCAGGTTTCATTTGTCTTCATTTTATAATACTGTGTACACCGGATCGATTCAATATGAAAACAACCACGTGACTTAGCATTTTTTTGTGAAAAACATGCAAGGCACACACCAGCTACATTTGGAAGTGTAAATGCTACACAGCAATGTCAAAGTGACAAATCGAAGAACATTGGATATTTCTATTTCTGGAAAAATCAGAATTTATATCCAGTACCGTTTTAGCTATTTACAGCTTGTTGTGGCCAGGGAGCATTTACTAGGTAACATGTTTATGCAGTCACACACTGAATTTTTGCTGCAACAAACATTTATTTAAACAAATCTTTAAAGGAAACACGTGGTAGAAACTACTTTTTAATGGCTTGTCTCCCTGGAGTGCCTGCCCTAGGCCGTCAAGTGTGAAATTAAACAATCAAGTCCATCGTTTGTTATCTGCCTATTTCCGAAAACGTGACTGAGAACAAGCTGTTTGGCACTTCTGTCCCACTGTTACATAACAGTGGGTCTCATTTTCATGATAACTATAGACCCTCATGAAGTTTCTGAGCCCATGACATGATCAGCTAGGCCGGGAGGTTGTAGGACACTCTGAGACAGCCAGATTGTCTGAAACACTGTCAGGCAGAAGCAATATCATGTCAAAACCAAAAGGTAAGCAGAGCCGCATTGGGTTTTGCTGGCTGCACAGAAATGATTGCTTGTTCATGTTGCCCACGTGTTGGCAGAAGTTATTTGTGGGCCTTGTTTTACCCCTGCCCTACACATCTGCACACACAATGTGCATGGGCTCTGCTTCCACAGACTCAACTAAAAACGCCAAAGCTAAAGCCCTGTTTGTCACAGTCATGAAAGCAAGTCTACCATTGACCCAGCAGTACTGCAGGCCTATTTGGAGCGGGGTATACAGTCGCTTACTTGAAAGAGGCAGTTCTAAATTGAAAACATGCACAGGATGTCACTTTAACTGCAAACTATACTATACTTATGACTAGACTGTTTTCTGATCAAACATCATTCCATTCCTCTCAAGCATTACACGAGACAAGAGCACAAACACTGTTATTGGAATCGATGCAGCCCTCTTTTTGTTTAGAAATAAAGAGATGTGTTGAGTTCAGCAATCCCGTTTTCCAAAAGACAATCTTCCTATGTCATCTCTCATATGTCTCAGTTTTTTTTTTTCTGATGAACCTCTCTCCCCATTTCTCTGCTGCTCTCTGGAGAGGAAAAACAAATAACTGTCAGGGTCAGGTTTCCAGATGAATTCCAAATGACTCTGAAGGGCAGAGGGGCCAACCAACTTTGTCAAGAGAAAATGCTGTTTCATGACACACACACTAATGTGAAAGCTAGCACACAAGCGACGTTACATGAATGTGGTCCACTTGATGACCCCCCCCATGCGGAGAGCAGCTACTTTTTGAATCAATACTGAATTTTAAGTCGGCGACTCTCAAGGTGAAGAAGGTGAGCGAGTGCAAAGCATGTGTGCACAAATCTGGACAGGCATGTGATAGGCGCCCACTTGATGAGTGTGATGCTTTAAAGCTCAGTCATCAGTGAAAACAGCTCGACAGAAACTTTCCATAAAATAAAAACATCAATTTATCTCTCCATGCGCGGCTCAATTTTCACCCAAGATGAGCAGATCAATCATTTTTCATCATATCAATCATTTTCATGCACCATTGTCTGACTGTCAACCTCGTCCACTTCGGCTCTACCTCGATTCATCCATCACGGGTAAGATAGAGCTTTACACAATGCAGTGAGTAAAGGTACAGGTTAAATAGCTTGAGTATTTCTAATACTGTGTTATGTGGAAGACAACACTATGAGCTCTATATTCGAAGACAGAGAAAAAAACTGGCACATTTTGATTTTCATTGTGGTTCAAGCCTCGTTTACGTACTTGGGAATTTTGCAGACAGCAGTGCTCCAGGCTGGGTGTTCCGGCGGTTTTCTTTTTAATGTCCCCAGCACATCTGACAGTTTGGTGGCTGAAAGTGGACTACACTTTACGCCCGCTAGAGACAAGTGTAAGTTGGTGGTGGTGTGACACGATTTTGATCGGGGCACAGGCAGACAGATTCCGCGGTCCGTGTACATGTTTGATAAATGTCATGTTTTTGATTTATACATTTGGTCGTACACATTATTATAATTATTATTATTACCGGTATTATCGGTGGCACGCTGGTCATCTGGATAGCACGTCGGCAGTCAGTGTTAGACACACACATTTTCTAACGGTCCTTCTTCATTCGTGCTTCTTCTGTGCACTATGAATCGAAATTTAGCACTGACATTTTAAAATTTGGGCGGCCCGGTGATCTACTGGTTAGTGCGTCGGCCTCACAGTGTGGTGCAGGGTTGGATTCCTGCTCCGTCCTTCCTGTGTGGGCTTTGCATGTTCTCCCCGTGCCTGCCTGGGTTTTCTCCGGATACTTTGGTTTAACAAAACATCCATGGCAGGTTGATGGAACACTCTAAATTGTCCCTAGGTGTGAATGTGAGCGCGAATGGTTGATTGGATGTATCCCACCTATTGCCCTAAGACACTGGGAGAGGCTCCAGCACGCCCGCGACCCTCGTGAGGATAAGCGGATCAGATAATGGATGGATGGATGGATCTATATCTTTACTATGGCTTATTCCTGAAATTGTATAAGATGAGATAAGATAAGATAACCTTTATTTGTCCCACACTGGGGAAATTTGCAGTCTACAGCAGCAAAATTGGGGCGGGGGGGGGGGGGGGGGGGGGGGGGTGTGGATTGCGGAGGCCGCGGCCATCTGTGTTACATGCACAAAATAAATTGTTTCAGAAAAAGAACTGTACACAGTATAGAATGCAATATCAATATCATTTGCATCTATGCATCTTAGGCATATTGTTGGTTCTGAAGGGCCAGGTGATAAGACATGTCATGTTTGATTCGACGCTACATCTGTGACTTTGTGACCGTATTCACAGGTGTTCCAAATTTTAATTGCGGCAAACACATTGACCGCTTATGAAAACTATTTAAATGATGAAAACCAAACCCCACACACCGCACGCTGGTTTCTGCCGTGTCATTAATGTGTAGCGGGCCTTCATTTTTTTTACTCTCTCTTTGATTTTGGCAACCAGATCAGATAAATATGTGTGCGAGTGTGTTTGTGTGTGGCTGCGTGTGCAGCCTGTGTGTATGTGTAAGCGAAAAAGACAGAGGGAGAGCAAGGGAACACGAGAGAGACAGAGCAATTCACCTCGAACACATTTGCCGTGCGGGATGAGCCTCTGCTGTGTGTCTGTGAACTGCCAACCCTCTATCATCCTCCTAACACATGGCCTCTGTGGAGGGTGTATTTCATATATATATAATTTTTTTTTTTCTGTGTAGATGCTGTAAGAGGTAACGACTCGGTTATAAGACAGAGCCACAGATCGAGTTCCACTCTAAACTTGGAGCTCGATGTGTGGGCCTGAAAACACAAAATGGGATTTTGTTTTTAATCACATGACATAGATGAGGGGAAGGGGCGAACTTGGACGCAGGTGTGTGGGTGAACCGGGAAGAGTGAGTAATCTCTCAATTTTCATACCTCTCTCTCATCCCACAGCAGCAATCTTTCGAAAGGTCCTTAACGCACAGAGTCAAGAACACTCAGGGCTAATTGTGAACTGGTGTGTGTGTGTGTGTGTGTGTGTGTGTGTGTGTGTGTGTGTGTGTGTGTGTGTGTGTGTGTGTGTGTGTGTGTGTGAGAGAGAGGGTTTGCTGAGGGCTAATATCACATACATGCTTTTGTGATTTAATCAGTCAGGTCCACATATTTGGATAGTGACACAATTTTTATCATTTCCTACTATCCCATAATCACACTGGATTCCAAAAAGCCAATTGTTGACCTCTTGTGATAGCTTCCTTGAGTGCGAACAATAGAACCCTCACATTTTTGAATTTTTAATGAGAGATTCTCATAGAAAAATGTCTCACGGAACAAGCAAATAACAACAGAAGCTGTGTCTGATTGGAAGCTCACCATTTATTCAGCGACATGACTACTTCATGATCCAAACCAAATGTAATGGCTCAGTAGCTACTGCGTCTGCAACAAAATAGACTTTTAATTTCTCAGTGACTTTTTTTTTCTTTTTTTGGAGGTTTTAATCACATTATAAAGTTACTCTGTTCCTCACACTTGATTCAAACGATCAGGATCAGGATCAGATTTTTGCAAAGTTTGCTGATAAGCTTGACCACGATCGACCGGTAGCTCGCGGACTGGTCCCAAGTCGATTGATCGCGAGGGATGCAGAGGAGGAAAAAAAACAAACAACCATTTGTGTGTCTTTGTGCATGTTAGCAATATATTTTTTGTCTTAATGTACACTGCACCCTAACCATCCTATCAGTCTCATTTTCACAAAAAGTATAAAGAAATAAAATAAAATAAAGCAGGTAAATTAACCTACGGCGGTGCATGACCTGCGTCACCGGAAGTTGTTAGCACTCAGCAGTCTGCAATCGCAGCTTGTGATCGGAGCTGTTGCGGTATATCTTTTATCGTTATCATTATTCTCATTCAGAGTTTTTTTCGTGTACAATTCACCGAGGGCACGGGTAAAGAATAGGAATCTGGAGGGCCGATGGAAGCACTTTAAAATGGTACTCGTGAGCTACGATAGTGAACAGGCTGCCAAAGTGCCTCCCATGCCTCCACGTCAGGCTGTTCCTCATCATGGCGTGCGTGTTTATGTGCGTGCGTGTGTGCGGTAACGGGTCGATCTCGGGAGGTTGGTTGATCGAAAAGTAGATCTTCGGTCAAAAAAGTTTGGGCACCCCTGAGCTTGACCATTTGAACCAGGTATGTTAGAACAGGGTAACATCCAAAACAGGCTGGATAGGCACTTATGAGGACCGGACTTGGAGACCCTCCATGTAGTAAGTATATGTCATACGTTTTGGTTTTTTTGGAGAGGGGGGGCACACAGAGGCCATTTTCACTCTGATAGATCCAGGCATAGCTTATCTGTCTCCTCAAATGTCTTTTGAAAACAGAAAATACAGAGAAACGAATAGCAAACTGTTGGCAATAGCAAATAAAAGCTACCTACAAAAAAAAAATAAAACTAAAAATAAATGAGTACTGCTTTTAGAGTAAGAAAATTCCCAGTTCGTCCCTGAAAAGGTAAAAACGTAGGGTGAAGATGCAGGGAGGAAAAGGTGACAACTGAGAAAAATCAATTTGACACGACACAAAAGGTTTGAAACTGAAATGAAATCGAAAGAACACTTAGACGAGCTGCGACAGTGCTGGTTTCTTCTTTGTCCTCTCGGTCTGTCTTTGTGTTTGGCTCTCAGTGTGTGACCTCATGCTATTGTTTTGAACCATTTGCCTTGGATTAGTCCACATCACCTCATCGATCTCGGGTAGTAACAGTGTCAGATGTAGTGCCATGACTAGTTTAACTCGATTTCTCCGGCGCATTGTGGTCACGTCACTGCTTTCAACATCAAAATTGCTTTTCAGTAGTAAAGCTACGTCGTGATTATATAGTGTAATAGAGCCGAAAAGAAGCTGCATTACACCAGTTTGAGAAGTTCTTTGGGAACCTTCACCCGGTCCTTTTATCTTTCATGCTCGCAATAGTATACGAACAGTAACTTCCAGAAGACTGCATATTCTCAGTTGAACTATTTAATGAATGCCAGAATGATGGGGAGACAACCGTGGAAACCTATTCTTCCAGATGTGAAAGAATGTCTAATCCAGGGGTGCCCATGACATTGATCGCGATCGACTGGTAGATCGTGGACTGGTCCCAAGTCGATCGCGAGAGGTGTAGAGGAGGAAAAAAACGAAGCGTGCGTGGTAACGGGTCGATCGCGGGAGGTTGGTTGATCGAAAAGTCGATCTTCGGTCCAAAGAGTTTGGGCACCCCTGGTCGAATCTGTCCAAAAAAGTTCCTATTCTTGATACTCCTGAAGAGCCCCCACACAGGAGGGTGGTTCAGGAAGTATTAAGTCACACAAATGACAGTATGTCACTTCCCAGTCCTGTCTGGTTCCAACTAGGTATGTGTCCAACGTTAAAGATTGATAGGAAGAAGCTTGAAGGCTACACCTTAACAAATTTACGTCACTTATCATGTCCTTACAAAACAGTTCTAACGTTCTGGTGTTCACTGTGAAAGCTCCTGTCAACATCTGAGAACACAAATTTGAGGGCTCTTGAGGTATTTACAGAAGGTAGCACAACAGTTGCTAGCTAAGCTAATCTTCACATAGTTTATTTCATTAGATTTTCTATGCTAGTCAAGTACTTAGTACTTAGTCCTGTTAAGGCCGTTCTTTGGAAAATAGCAGTTCTGTTCAAAAATGCAAATGTCATCTGATAAAAGATGCTTTGTCTGCATGGTTTTCAAGTGGGGAAGGAGAGACTATTCTTTTGTTGCTGATTCCCATTTAGAGTCCCTTGATTGGCTTGTCGCAAAGATCAACTAGGGATGTTTGAACCGCATGCATTGTGATTGATTATGGCGAGTTATTGTTTTCTGCCCTTAAATAAATAGCGATGACTTTGCAAAGGATCACTGAAAAACAGGCTTGAGCAAACATACACTGACCCATTGATCCGATTTTAAAGGTGACTGGGTTTCGCTATTGATTGCAACTGTCTGGACAGGTGTGCCACTGTGCAATGGCCAAAGTTTTTAATGCAGCGAGAAGGCGCAATATGCACCAAATAGCCTACTTGAAAAGTTGACATACCAGTAAATGGTGATATACTGTATCTCAGCATTTTATTTCAGCCAAGAAAAGGCTTTCAGCAAAGATTTAGAAACTGATGAAATGCAAGCTTCTCTTTGAATTTGGTCAAGGTGACGACACTCAGATACTTATCTGATGATTAGTCAGCTCTGAGCATTAAGCATCTAATGTGACAGTTTTCACAATCAGGGCTTAAAGACTAGAAAAAATGGATTAACTCATCTATTCTCTTCCCATCTATCTGAGTGTCTGCAAAAACAAAGTCAAGCTATTAGAGTGAGTATTGAGTGGAGACAAAATGGTTTGAAGAGAAATATTGACATGAGTGTAGCCATTTTTGTTTGCTTTTTCCCCCCCTGCTGTTTTTAAATTGGAATCCATTTCTTTGTTTGGCATCCACGCTGTGACTGAACAGCAAGGATGACTTCATGGATTTATATGAGTGAAATGCCACCGGTCACCCAAGGACTGTTTGGTGGGTCTATAGTCCGCACAGTGGAAAGGACAGTTGGAGAAAGATTCATTTTCATATCTAATACGCAAGGGTGACACACAAGAGTGGACTTTGCTGATCGTGTTCCTCTTAAGAAAATGACCAGCTGGGTATACCATGAGCGGCAGGATGCAGATGCTGCTTCCAGTTCATTTATGCACCTCTCTAATAACAGTCTACATGGATATAGCTATGACTGGACTCCAAGGATACTCTTTGTACCTTTCCCATTGTAAAACTAGTGTGCAACTTTTTTTTTTTCAATCGATCGCGAGGGGTGTAGAGGAGGAAAAAAACGGACAACCATTAGTGTGTCTTTGTGCATGTTAGTAATATATTTTTGTGTTAATGTACACTGCACCCTAATCATCCTATCAGTCTCATTTTCACAAAAAGTATTTAAAAAATAAAGTAAAAGAAAGCAGGTAAATCTTTAACCTATGGTGGCGCGCGAACTGCGTCACCGGAAGTTGTTAGCGCTGAGCAGTCTGCAACTGCAGCTTGTGATCAGAGCTGTTGCATTATATCTTTTATCGTTATCATTATTCTCATTCAGAGTTTGTTTCGTGTCCAATTCACCGAGGGCACGGGCAAAGAATAGGACTCTAGAGGGCCGAGGGAAGCACTTTAAAACGGTACGTGTGAGCTACGATAGCGAACAGGCTGCAAAAGTGCGTCGCATGCTTCCGTGTCAGGCGGTTGCTCATCATGAAGTGCGTGTGTATGTTCGTGCGCATGTGCGGTAATGGGTCGATCGCGGAAGGTTGGTTGATCGAAAAGTCGATCTTCGGTCGAAAGAGTTTGGGCACCCCTGGTCTAATCTGTCCAAAAAAGTTCCGATTCTTGATACTCCTGAACAGCCCCCACACAGGAGGGTGGTTCAGGAAGTATTAAGTCACACAAATGACAGTATGTCACTTCCCAGTCCTATCTGGTTCCAACTAGGTATGTGTGCAACGTTAAAGATTGATAGGAAGAAGCTTGAACGCTACACCTTAACAAATTTACGTCACTTATCATGTCCTTACAAAACAGTTCTAACGTTCTGGTGTTCACTGTGAAAGCTCCTGTCAACATCTGAGAACACAAATTTGAGGGCTCTTGAGGTATTTACAGAAGGTAGCACATCAGTTGCTAGCTAAGCTAATCTTCACATAGTTTATTTCATTAGATTTTCTATGCTAGTCAAGTACTTAGTACTTAGTCCTGTTAAGGCCGTTCTTTGGAAAATAGCAGTTCTGTTCAAAAATGCAAATGTCATCTGATAAAAGATGCTTTGTCTGCATGGTTTTCAAGTGGGGAAGGAGAGACTATTCTTTTGTTGCTGATTCCCATTTAGAGTCCCTTGATTGGCTTGTCGCAAAGATCAACTAGGGATGTTTGAACCGCATGCATTGTGATTGATTATGGCGAGTTATTGTTTTCTGCCCTTAAATAAATAGCGATGACTTTGCAAAGGATCACTGAAAAACAGGCTTGAGCAAACATACACTGACCCATTGATCCGATTTTAAAGGTGACTGGGTTTCGCTATTGATTGCAACTGTCTGGACAGGTGTGCCACTGTGCAATGGCCAAAGTTTTTAATGCAGCGAGAAGGCGCAATATTTTCCTTATCAGGTGGCACAGCAGTTTGTGTGTGGACATTTGAAGCTACTACTTACAGTGTGGTAGCGCAACGAAGACACTGATAATTAGCATTTAGATGCCAGATCAACAGCAATCGCCGTACAACACGAAACTGCCCAACCGTAATTGAGTAAGCAAATAATACGCCAGCAGTAGCAGATAAAGCGGGGAAGCAATTTGCACCTATATTTGTGAACAAAATTGGCCTTTGATGACATCCACAACACATCGAGATGTACGGTAAATGTGAAAAATGAGTATTGAGACACCCGGTCAAGTGTTAATGGGTTTTCATGGGTGGAAATGGTCTTCTGGGACAATTCAACATTGTGAGGCATTTTGCATATTTTGTCCATGTATCAATAATCTGAAGCCTTAAAGTCAGAGGCTGCGATATTTGATGGGGTGAGGTCAAGCCTCTCACTTTTTCAACTCATCTTAAACATGCTGTGCCAAAACCAAAGCCTAAAATGTCTCGATGGGGACACATGCACTGCCTAATGGGACACCTTGCAAAGAATTAAGAATCAAGGAGATCTAGGGGAAATTTACCCAATCTCTAATTGATTAATTCATTAACAGCTTCTGGTAGACCTTTGTCCATCTCATAGTGTTATGTTTCAAGCAATGCCACACTCTCTGGCCATTTCAAATCAACAGGGGACAGCACAGTACATACCACGAGGCGATGGCAAGCCTCGCGTCACCACACTGTGTGGTGCCCCACAGCACTGGGCTCCATTCGATGAGACAGCATGGGGGACAGATCGATATGGATTAAAACGCTGTGTGGAGCTACTTATTGACTCCTCCCCAATTCTGTCTGAAGTTAAAAGTGCTCAGTTATTATCAGTGATTATAGAATTTTAACCTTTTACAACATAGCATAAAAGTGGACTCCGGGTGGTAAACCAGCGTGAACTGAGGGCCATTACAAATTCAAAAAAAGGAAAAAAAAAGAGCTCCGCCACTTCCACTTTGTGACACCGATGGGGCAGATATATCAAGCTACTTAGAACGCTGGTGAGGGAGCTGCAATCTTGGTCGCATTCCACCTGCCGCACCTCAACCGAGACACACACATACAGCGAGCGGCCTGGCGGTATAGGTCTCAATCCCCCTGGCAGTGCTGGACTCCCCATAGCGCTCGGCAGGATTTCAGAGATAATCCAGGCGCTCGCAGACAGTCACTGAATGTTAATCCGCAGCCATCGCTTTAACTGCACTGTTAAATCTCAATCATACTCTCAATCATTCCTCCTCCTTATACCCGTTCACCCCCACCTTTTTATCCATTACTCTCCTTCCTATGGCTGAGTCTACGAAAATCTTGCCCACACAACTTGATCCTCTTTCTATCATCTGATTTTAACTCTATCCTTTCTCTTCATCCCTGATTTTTTTGGAAGCTATAAAACCTCAGCCTTATTCTCTCCTTTCTATTTTCTCTCCCGACTCAGCCCTCTATCACCTGAGCAACCGTCCTCTAATTTTCAAGAAAAAAAAAACACCTATCCGTCTGTTGTAATTAATCTGCAAAACAGGATACTAAAAAAAAAAAAAAAAAAAATCCAGCCAGACTCCTGTAAAAAAAACGCATTTCATTTTCTTTTATGAATGATGACACAGATTCTAATTTCATTTTATTTGTCTTTTGGAGCAATAAAGTGACGGGATGAGAACTGTTCCTTCTGAAAATTACAAAAACAACCTCTTAATTTGAAATCAGAAAAAAATATTACCGCTGCTCTCTCCGTGCATCTCAGGGTTCATGCAAAAACTTTTTATTTATATTGTTTGTTATTAATTATTTGAATAATGAAACAAGCGAATGAGACAGAGAAGTCAGACGCATCTGTACAATGGGGAGAAACTGGGAATTTTTTTCTCAGAAAGGTGAAAAAAGATTCATCCACGCCGGGATGTTTGTGCAGCACATAAATCAAAATGAAAATCGTGAAACAAAGCATGCAACAAACACTGTCGCTCTTGTGTTGCTACCCAGGCTATTTACTCTGTTACACTGAAGTAACTTTTTGGATAATGCTGCATACATTTTATTTTGACTTGAATTTCATATTGAAGAAGAAATGCTTCTTTTACGTCATTAAATGGAGCTACATTCTGCTCATTACTATTGTTCTCATCTATCATTGCTTACACGATCTACAGTGAGACCCCTGCCCCGGGCGTTGTCGCATGACTCTGGTTCACTAAGTCTGCATAACTACGAGCAAATCCACTTCAGTACTCAAACTGAGACAAGCAGTCTCACGGTTGCACAAAAAGTCTGGAGCATGACACAGAAGCAAAGTTTTCATCCATCCATCCATTTTCAACAAGGCTTATCCTGAACAGGATCAGGGGCGGGGGGGTGCGGGGGGTGCTGGAGCCGATGCCAGCTAACTTTGGGCGGAAAGGCAGACCATCGTCACAGAGTAGGAATTGATCCCATGCTGCCCGTAGACAAGTCAGGCATGTGTACCAATACAAAGTGACTTAATTTAAGTGAAGTATGGTAGAAACAAGAATCAGAACAGGCAGAACAATTGATGATTACCTTAAACACTATGAAACAAACCAGCTATGTAATGCACTAAGTTGTGTTGTTCCTCTTCATCTCTATAGTCTGTGCCTGGTGAGCCTATTGTGCTGTTTCATGAGTGTAAACAAAGAAAGTTAATTGAAGACCATGTCTTGTGGTTGAATTTGCTTTAATATAGTGTGTGTTAGGAAGCTCTTGTTAGTTATTGTTTCAATTAGAATGATCTATCAAAATTCGCAAATTGACTCGCCTTGATTTCCACTCAAGTCATTATTTGGAGGGCTTTTTTTTGAGTAGTATTATTCTAAAGAGGGTGGCCCGGTGGTCCAGTGGTTAGCCCGTCGACCTCACAGTGCAGAGGTCGTGGGATCGATCCCGGCTCCGGCCTTCCTGTGTGGAGTTTGCATGTTCTCCCCGGGCCTGCATGGGATTTCTCTGGGTACTCCGGTTTCCTTCCACATTCCAAAACATGCATGGCAGGCTGATTGAACACTCTAAATTGTGAAAAGGTGTGAGTGTGAGCGCAAATGTTTGTTCGTCTCTGTGTGCCCTGCAATTGGCTCGCGACTGGTTCAGGGTGTCCCCCGCCTATTGCCCGAAGACAGCTGGGATAGGCTCCAGAACCCCCGCGACCCTTGTGAGGATCAATCGATTGGAAAATGAATGAATGTATGAAGGAATTATTCTAAAGAGTAGTCATAGTACAATATTTGTGAAACAAAATGATTTTATCATCTTGTTGAAATCCACAGATCTTCCCTCGGTGAGGCATCTGAACGAAATGTAATGGCACAATGTCGAAAGTGCTGTAGAGATGTGAATTTTAGGACAATTATAACAATATGAGCGATTATCATATCCAAAAAGGCTTTTCAACAGACTGGAGGATAATGTTATGTTCCCATTTGGAGCCCAGATAAAAGCTATTACACGCTGTGCAACTGGCTCTATTATCCAGGTATCAACTATATAAACAGACAAAAGGAGTCAATTACAGAGTCACAACATCACAGGAAAGACAACCACATAATAAACATAGATAAACCTGGGTATTTTAAGGCAGGCGATTAGCAGTCATGACTTACTGATCACATAGTCTCCAAATGGATCCTCATTCTCTTCATCATCTAGATAAGCTGGAGAGGAAGGAATAGAGGGGGGGAAAAAAAAGAAAAAGAAACAAAAAACATTATGAGAAATCAAGACAGGATGAAATCGTATGAGTGGAAAATAATGAAAACAAAATTGCAACTGAACAACAAAGAATGCTCCACTAAATGTATTTAAAAGGGATCAAAACAACCACAGACAACGTCTCTTTCATGCACTTTGGGAACAGAAATCCTGCAATGCACTGTTAAATTTCAGTCGGCTCAAACTTTTAGCACCATGCAGAGGTAAATACGATTACTCATAATTGACTAGAGGACTCTCATTTTTCTTCTCTCGCTCTGTCTCCCATCGTCTTGCTCTCTGGTATATCTGATGATGACACGAGAGGCCATTAAAGCCCACTAAATTTTCCATTACAGCAGCAGCGTAGCAGTCAGCGAGTTAAAAGTCCGACGACAATAATATATCACTAGGCCGGGGGCTGCATTTACCTGATGATTATCACGACTTCATGCTGCCAATTAGTCACAAACCACTATAATGGTTGACATTGGTCATCTTGACGACATGTTCAAAACGTCCTTCATCCGACTGCACTTCTCTCTTCATTCATTGTTCATGTATACTTTTCCTTTTTGGAACACAATTAAATTGCCCGTCCCGAATATATAAACATCCACCCTCCTTTGTCAGATATTCTGTCCTTGTTAAATGTTCCATGGTCAGCCGTCGATAGTATTTTTGTAAGGCGTTTAGAAAGCACATCAACTCGAAGTGAGATCAGTGAGCACCAAGGGACGTACAGCGGAGCGTAAAAGTCACCACCATTCTGCTGACTCAATAAATTAGGAGTTCCTGACTTCCTCTAGCATTAACTTCTGGGGGGAAAAAAAGTGCAGTAGGAGTTTCATGGCAAGGCTCTCTAAAGCCTGCTTTGTGATATATGACCAAGCTTAATGTCGAGGTTTGATGGAGTGGTGTGTTGCCAGTAGACTGTGCGGCAGTCTTAACACGTGGGCAATTATTAGTGCTTGTGACTTTGTTGGATGCAGGAGAATACCTCTGTCTGTCTCT
>NW_017805744.1:7022731-7037853 GCF_001891065.2 Hippocampus comes
TTTTTTGGAAGCTCCATAATTGCATTGCTGGATAGAAGACATCACACTTTTTAAATTTATTTTATTTGTACAGTTACAAAAAGAAAAGATACGATCTACCCGTCGGTTCTCATTTTGCTTGTGCCTCCTCAGTGCAGTTATGTATAGCTGTTCCATTTGCTTCTGCCTTTCAGCCGCATTATCTAAAGACATAACATCAGCCATTGCAATTCATCTCAGGTTTGATCAATCACGTTGCATGTTGGATTGATCTATCTTTTTATACTCCTCCCGGAACGTGCAAAGTGAAGTGTGTTGCACTTATGTGTTTTTGGCAGACACATTCCTAGGCACGCTCAATTTCTAGATCAGCTTGCACAACCTTTTGCGTGAGCAAACAGGTTAGCTCCTGTTTTTGCATGAACAAACATTTTGTTCAATCAAGCCCAAATCAGTAAGGCTGGACTTTGTAAAAGTATTTTCGAATAAATAGTTCTTCCTCACGCCACATTTTTAAACAGCTATACTCACTAGAAACGATCTGCAATAAAAACGTTGCCTGAGGCTTATGAATAAATCATTCAAAGCACCACTATTGGACTTGACAGTCCATGGTGAAACGTGGTCATTTACAGCACCTACAAGAAAAAAAAACAAAAAAAAAAACCTAGAAGATATTTGTGCATTCCTAAACAGGAGCATGCGTAGTCAGCCTTGTGATCAGTATGCTGAGGTCTGACCCTGACCGCAGGATATATACTGAACCTTGACTTCCCTTGAAGACCGACATGCACACAGTCTTGCTGCATGCGTGTGTACGTCCGTTTTTCCGCACTTGTTGCAACACATAGGAAAAAGTCCTTGAAGCACGTGTAGTACGGAGGCACATTCACACACGAGCATCCACACATAGGCGTGTGAGTGTTTGCAAAAGCAGGCTGTCAGTGCTGTTCTTACACACCATTCATCACAAAGCTACTAATTCCGTTGGACCATTGTCAAGGCGTTCTCACCCTGCGTTGTTCTCTGATAAGTCATTCAGACCCTAATTCGCAAACCTTTCCAACACATACGCACAAGCTGACTAACGCTCAGTACAACCTCCACAGACAGGCAGAGACCCTGAGGTGACAGTGTTGGTCTTGAGCCCATCAATCCAATAATATCAGTGCTTCTTGAATTTGACGGACAGGTAGCACAGGCAACCGTGTTACTGGTGGAAAGATGGGTGGGTAAGCTGAGGTTCATCTCAGGTAGCTGGCTAAAATAAAGCCTCTGCTTTCTCAACAACACTTTGAAACAGTAATTCATGCCTTTGTCACATCTCGGTTGAATTAAAGTAATGCACTTTACTTTGGAGTCAGCCAATCCTCCATTAAGCATCTCCAGTCGGTCCAAAATTCTGCTGCTCGCCTCCTGACAGGTACTTGTAAGAGGGAGCACATCCCTCCGACTCTGGCATCCCTTCACTGGCTCCCAATACATTTTAGAGTTCTTTTTAGGATTTTATTACCGTATTTTTCGCACTAAAAGGCACACCTAAAAGCCTTCCATTTTCTTAAAAACTCACAGCACGCCTTAAAATCCAATGCGCCTTGTGTATGGTCATTACGGTAAAATTTCGACCCCAAAATGGCTCCTTGCTTGAGACATGCTGACAACGCAGAGTTCAAACTTAAGGCGATCGGTTACGCAGTTGAACACGGAAATAGAGCAGCGGCAAGAGAGTTCAACGTTAACGAGTCAACGTTATAACTTGCTGTTGGTTAAGTGAACTGTGTCGCTGCTTTATTAAATAAGTTTTACTGACATCTGATCGTTCTGTTTGCGTTTCCTTGAGCGGAGCTCCATCTCGTGGATGCATTGTAGATTGCGTCTTATAATGCGGTGCGCCCAATGTATGAAAAAAAGGACAAAATAGGCCATTCATTGAAGGTGCGCCTCATAATCCAGTGCACGTTTTAGTGCGGAAAATATGGTTTTGGTTTTCAAATCTTGAAATGGACTCACCCTGCCTTACCTCTCTGAGCTCCTCCGCCTCAACACATCTGCCTTGTGTCTTGAGTCAACGGACCAGACACTATTAGAGGTACCAAGGACTAAGTGGAGATTCAGAGGGGATCGAGCCTTTTCTGTTGCTGGTCCCTCTCTTTGGAATGACCTCCCCCCAAACATTAGGCAGGCCCCCCTCGCTGCCCATCTTTAAAACTCATCATAAAACTCTTTTTTTATTCTTTGGCTTTTGACTCAGCATTGGGGTTTGATTTTTAGTTTGACTATTTTTGTGCTTTCTACTGTCTTTCGTTATTAATTTATTGTTTTATCGTTTATTGTTGTATGGATTATTTTTGCTCCATGTACAGCACTTTGTATACAGCAGTGGTTGTTTTAATGTGTTCTATAAATATAGCAGAGTTGAGTTCAATTGAGCCGATTTGGACAAAATGTTAAAAAGGTCGACCCGGCCTAGACTGGTCACAAGAAAATCACTGGACGACTTCACTTTTGCGAACGTACACTGTACAGTACACTGTAACATTATAGACTGTGAGTATATATTTGTTTTTTAAACTGTGAGAGAAACCCACAGAGAAAGAAGACCCAGAGAAAAACCTTTTCACGGTCACCACGTTGAAAAGTTTTAGCTTGCCAGGAAGTAAGCGATGATGGGCAATCAGGTAACTAAGCATGCTCAGATGAAAGAAGGGTTGGACAGAAAGGCCCGACTAAATTTAGCACCACCTTTTCATTCTCTAATTATGAGATTAATACATCCCGTCACGCACGTCACAATGCTTGCTTATGATTTATTATCTTGCAGAGCAGATGGAAAGATTGAGCCAGAAAGGGAAGACGGAGAGAAATATTGTCTGAAGGCAGCTAATCAGCATGCCAGTCTGATTAGGCCAGCCCGGACCAAAGCGTATGCAACCATAACGGGTGTCTTTGTTTGTAAACCCAGCGAGCAATAAACCAAGATTTATTAGCATCAAGCAACTGGGTGGCATGTGCAACAGCTGGCAGCCTGACATTGGACAATCCAATTTAAACTTTAAAGGTAGTGGTTGATGGGAAAATTAAAAGGAAGAATTCATTCATTTTACATGTGTTGCTTGATGGGGAATAATTCATTAGTTTAAATTACAAAAATGCATAAGTGCTGAAAAATAGACCTCGATATTATTCATTTCCCTTTGCTGGGAATATTTTCAACACAGATGCACATCTATGTTGGATCCAACGAGCCGTAACCCGTGCAATTTATCGCTCGACACACGATGGACAACAAGGAGGACACAAAGAAAAACAAATGCCATAATGCATAGTGAAAATGTGTAAACAGCAAACAAGGTGCACACTGGAATTTTATTCCACAATTTTCCCCCAAAATGTACTTACACTTACTGCTTTGTTGAGCCTCTGGTGTGTACAAGACTAAGCAGGCAAGCACAAGAAGTGATTTACAGTGGGAGATGAGACACGCCCCGCAAGTGACATTAAAAGCAAACGCCGTGCCGAATATTTTTAACAAGCAAGAAGTGGGACATGAGCTTAACTGCCCCACGGACGACTTGCGTTCGCTCAAACCTTCTGCCTTCTGGCGCAGGCAGCAGCATGGTGGACGTTATGCCCATAATGTGAGCCGAGTTTGCGCTCGTAAATTCAGCCACTGAGACACGTGACCAAAGCAGCATTCAAATCCTAAAGCACGTAAGGTAGGAAAACATTGTCCATGCGTGTGATCTTACCCATTCTCCAATGTACTTTGTGCCATCAAAAGTGGAATCTCACTTGGTAGACTTACTTCTTAATATCGGCTGGAAACAATATGGTTTCATTCTTTCAGTTCTAATGCTATAGATCTGGCGTAGCTCTGTATGTGTATATCAGTGTGCAGTCTAGTCCAAAGTTGACACACGAGTCACGTGTTTCATGAACATGGCGGCCAGCTATGTCATTTTTAAAAGTGTTTTTAAAGTGGTTAAAAGTACATAAAAAACAACAAAGATGTCAAATTAATTATGGACAAAAGATTAACTGTTTACTGCTGTAAACATATCAGATGTATCCCTTTAAATAAGGGCAGTTTTGTTCTATCCTCATGTAATTTACTTCACACAATCAAGGACATACGTAAGGATTGGATGGGAATGGGTTCAAAGACAAATATTGTCACGGTAAAATAAGAAATGGCAGCAACACCATATTTATTCATTTTAAAAACATTTGCTGCAGTCGCCAAACAAAAGCCACTGATAATTAAAAGCTTAGTATCTGCCTGTTTGCTTTTCTAATTAGAGGACGGGGATTGTGTAGCTTAATCAGTTGTATTAAAAAAAAGACAACTGGAAACACTGGCAACAAATGTCTGACTTCGCAGTGGATAAATAGACCTGAGCATTGAAATATTATGCCTTTAGTAACAATGTCAAACACTCCATTCCAACAGCTCTCTATCTACCATCATGGATTGAGTACGACTCGCTCCTGTGTATATGACGTCCCCCCCAAAATCATGATTTTGAAAGCTGATTTTGATTTGGACTCACGTATTATACGCTGGTTTGATTTGATTTGCTGGTTGCACCCTTCTGTGGCAAACTGACTGCTCCATTCAGCTTATTCAGCTGGCACTTTGGTGCCGAGCTTCTCTAATTAAAAGGTGTGGAAGTACAGTAGAAAAAAATAGACAGAACGTTGCCATGCATTAAACTCTTGGCTCTCTTCCATCCTTCAGCAGCCCAGAGCTGATAGCGGCCCTTACACATTCAAATTGTGGGTACATTTGTCTTCTGTGGCTTTTTACCAAACACCCCTTCTTCTTCTTTTGTGTTCTTCTCGCCACTCAGGTTGGAGTTCGAACATTCCAGAAATAACGATCTCAGGCTATGTCGGTAACATAATTGTATCTTTGCTCAGAAATTGAGGTATTATCCATATCGCAATTTGTATTTCATTAGGTTTTTCAAACAAATGTTGAAGTTCTCTGAAGTACCACAAATGCTTACCCAAACGAAACAAAAGTGGATAAAACTTGCTGTGCGTTTTTTTGCACATGCGCTGACGACGCTCATACTTCCATGGACAGAAGCAGTCACTAAGTACTTAGCCTAAGCAATAATTACATGTGCTTAAGGCATATTAAAAATTCACGGACGACCATTTCTGCTCTCTAATGAACTAAGATGCTAACCCAGCCGCTGGGGAGCAGTGCCCTCCCCTGGGGGTACACTGTTCCCCGGTGCCGGTCCCAAGCCCGGAGAAATGGGGAGGGTTGCGTCAGGAAGGGCATCCGGCGTAAAACTTTTGCCAAGACGGACATGCGAGTTGATAGGGCCGGATGCAGGGACGGATGGGAATTAATGACTCGCTGTGGCGACCCCTGAAAAGGGATGTGCCGAAAGGGGAAGAAGAGGAATGAACTAAGATGCTAACTTCAACACCGTGTTATGTCAAACGTACGCGGTAGCAACAGATATGATATGACATGATGACAGATATTAATATGGTGGCGCCCACAACACTATGATTCATGGTGCATAGCGCAAATTATAAATACATTTGTACCATTAGACATTACACATCCTCTTGGAATGAAAGTGAGACTTTTTCACAACATCAATCATTTTCTTCTATGTCTCAACAAAGGTGGAAACGTTTCTCTCTGTTCCCTCCGTGCCCTTATTGACCCGGCTTGCTGACTTCTGCCTTGTGAGGTCTTTTGTCTAAAAATTATCAATCTGAGCCTCTCACTGCATTTCCCTCCAAAATCTAAAAATCATGGAAGTGATCGTCTCTCAACACAATCTTTTCGGCAAGGAAATGGGGTATAGATGAACCCGCATGTCCTGATACACAATGGACTTGTGTGGGAGATGGAGGATCATATGACTGATGATATATTCTGATGAGGATGTTGAAGATGCCAACATAATTGGAATTCTGATAGCAGGCATTGTACTGTTTGGAGTTGGCACTTTCCTGATTTATTGCAAAAATTGTAAGATGCTTCGAGAGGCTGGACTTTATGACTGAAGGGCTGCAGGGCTGTCAACCCTCAGACTCAGGTGATGTGCGAGTTCAATCACAGGCTAGATGCGATTCTTGAACTCAGAGAATGGATGCCATCTTGGAGAGGTTTTCTGCTCACCTCGGCGTGAATTTACTGCAATTTGGATATTTGGAACCAGAGGTTCTCAATTTTGAATAGGCCATAACCAAAACAATTATCTACATTGGCGCCAGGCTTGCGAAGGCTAAACTCTTAGATATTTTGCAGATATGAAGCTTGGCCCCTCTCCGATGCTGTCTCCACGACAACGCGTTTACGTCATCGGTTATCAGACGGCAGAGAAGATTGGAGCAGGAAACTCAGCGGAAGTGATGAACACAGTCTAAAGCATACACAAACAGAACTCAAATTACATACGTTTTATCCCTCTGTTCAATGCCTTCCTAGCTTTCCCTCCGCCATCTCTCCCTTCATCACAGCGCAGAATAACGGGACGACGTGACATGCTTAATTGAGGCTGCGGGAATCTCCAGGGTCTGGTTGTTTTGTTGTTCTGTTTGCTAGCTAGCAGCGCAGATAAAACGTCTGAACACCCCTGTTCAAATGCCAGGTTTTTGAAACAAAAAAAATTAGACCAAGACAATTAGTTACAAAATATTCTTCACCATGTGACCGTTTGCAACCTTGAACAAACGCTGACAAAAAACTCAACATTTGGGCCATGCACAAACGTTGGCCAACACTCGATGCTCATTGAGATACGGGCTTAACTGGTATGTCCCTCACGAGGCGGTCTCACGAGTCGAGTTTGTGGCAAAAAAAAAAAAAAAAAAAAAGGTGTACAGTTGTATCCATAACTGTTGGCATGGCTCTAGCAAATCAAGACGATGGAATACAGCTGATTTGCTCATGACCTGCTGATAGGTTGGAGAGAGGTCAAAGCCCATGCCAGCACCCATGGCACTGCAACAGCTACATCATAGGTGTCAAACTCCAGTCCTGGAGGGCCGCCACGCTGGATGTTTTCCATCCATCCCTGTTGCATTTGTATCAGGTGTGTTTGTATCAGGAGTTTGACACCTATGAGCTAGGTTGACTATCGGGATGTAACAATAGCTGAAACTGCATGAAAAGTCAGAGAACTGCTCTCTGTGCACACACACAGTGTTTTAATAGATCTGAATTCCTATTCATTCATTTTCCTCATTCACATGTTTTCTGTTTCTGCTGTCGAACTATGGAGCAAGTATGAAATGCTGAGTGGAACGCGGCTCAGTAAGTCTACCTGTTACCCGTCGCTATCTCAAAGCCGTTGTCATAGTCGCTGCGGCTCTACTGAAATCAGAGTCGTATTTCATCTCGGAGCGCACAGCCAAAAGTGACGGCAGGCCCACTCCAGCTCTCTGTCACTCAACAGTGGAGACAGAGAGCGGGAGAAAGACCTCACAGTTGATATACAGCGTTAAAGCAACACTCTTGATTATAAAGTTGCCAGTTTGGGCGCTTCTTTGGACTAAATAAATCCTTACTTGGATTTGAAAAGCTGGTAAGTCTAGCAACAAAGTCACATGGAAACACTGGGCAGCGGGATTGTTTGAAGGGAATATGCAATTTGATTGGTTGGTCGCAGCATGTGGGGCGCTGTGCTATCTAGAAGCAGAGATGAAGCAGAAAAGCGACATTTAATAGTCTCCCTCTCTGTACAGATACACGTGCACCCACACACACGTCAGTTAGCGTGAGAATGGCAGCACTACTGGCTTTTATATGTACACATCCACATTGCATAAGCTTGCTTCTCTCCTTCCAAACAAAAAGGACAGTGGCAGGTCTACTGCCTGTCCACCTTTAACATTTCCTAGCTTGAATAAATCTCCAGCCAGAAGCTCCTACAAGCAACTTGGAAAAAAAAAAGACCTGTGAATTGTTTAATGGTGAGAAGGTAACAAACAGCTTGCTCTGCAGGTTCTCCAAAGCAGAGGTGTTGGGGTGCATCAAACCTTTTATCAAGTTATTTTTTTTACATTTTTCTTAGTGGTGCTTCAGCACCCCGAAAAATGGTCTAGACGTCGTTCATTAGCAATCTCTGGAGAAACCTGATTATCGACCCTGATCATTTCAATTAGGCGTGTCGGAGGATGGAATAATCTAAAACACGCATGTTAGTGGCCTTCAAAGATCAAAGTTGACCACACCTGGGCTGGACAAATCTACGTGTTACAATCTCTATATTGCAGCTAGCAAAGAAACATATACCATGATTATTAAAAATGAAGAAAAAGACCAAAATTATTTGAACAGGTATGACACCAATATTTTTCTGTGACAGGTTTTGGGGGTAAATATTGATTCTAATTCACAGTATATTCCTTAACTTCTGAATTCAGTCATCCGACGGGGATATGAGTCGAAACTTGTCGCCGTTGACGGAGAGCAATGTTGAACTGAATATTCAGGCCTTGTGTTTAATGAAAGAGAAATGCAGGGCATATGGGTGGACCCTGGTAGACAACCACAAAGCAGTGGACTGTGGAGCACAGCTGTAAAAACTGCCCGGCGTGGCAGGTATAAATCAATGCCAAAGCTTGGTCCTATTTCATCTTATGCGTGTTTTAATCATTTTTTCCTTCTGATCAATGCTGTTTGAATGGGGCCATCAGGCGCAACTGTGGGAATTTACAAGCTCTCTTTTTCCTGCTTGTGTTTCCAAGCAGGCATTTTATGAGGCAGTGCAGAGTAGGGCAGTAAATCTTTGGTTCTACTTTGGCAAAATGAAATCTCCTGATGCTGCTCTTCACACACATATTTGTTTGTCTCACCATGGTGCTTCCACAAATTGAACTTCTATCAGCTCTGCCAAGTCAACGTTCGATTCGCTTTATTTTAATAGCGTCTGGAAGGTGCTATAAAAGTGAAGTGTCAAGATCCAATACTTACAGTAAAGTGGAAGGTAGGAAAACTTTGGAATTTTTGACCTGCATTTGGGAAACTCATTGAAACATGTATATACTTGACCATTCTTGAAGTAAATAAATTCATCACTAAAAACATCAAGGTGTTATGATGATGATGATGATGATTACCACTACTACTTCTTCTAGTGTTATGAGGGTCGGGCACCGATAACCAAGAATCAAGTCGTATATTACAGTTTTCCTGAAATCGTTCAGATTTTAAAATCCATCCATCCATTTTTCGATCTGCTTATCCTCACACGGGTCGCGGGGGTGTGCAAGAACCTATCACAGATGTCTTTGGGCAGCAGGCGGGGACACCCTGAACTGGTTGACAGCCAATCACAGGGCATACGAAGACGAACAACCATCTGCGCTCACATTCACCAAGGGACAATTCATACCTGGAGAAAACCTATGCAGGCATGGGGAAAACATGCAAACTCCACACAGGAAGACTGAAGCCGGAATTGAACCCTGCACTTCTACACGGTGAGGTCGACACCAGTCGACCACCGGGCCGCCCAGATTTTAAAAGTGTCCCATTCGCCATAACTGCGAAGTGAGTGCACGGCAGATTGACCGGAGCCTCTCCCCGCTGACCTCTCCTCCTCCCGGGTGGCCCCACCGCCCGGCCTGGCACAGGCGGCCGGCGGCAGCTCTGGAGGCGCGCCGGCACTTCTCGCAAAAATCTGATTTCATGTGCTTTCATGTTTCATTGTTTATTTTTATAATAATCATTTAACTGAATCAATGCATATTAATAAAAATAATCAACTACTGACATTTTTACCCATTTACACGAAGAGGATATCTTCATCAACAGGCTCGATTAAAATGAATCACTACAAATATAAAGCATACTCAAAGTTGTGGAAACTACTTCATTAAGTGCTTCCTCTTTCCAGTATTTTGGTGTTAATTGTGGTGAGAGTGGCAAAGGCACCCGACACTTGACGGATACCTATTTTTTGTCTTCCGCATCACACGCTTTAATTTGTCATCGACACAGGTTTCATTCATCACATACTTCACAACTTTGGTAGAACAAAAGTCATGCAGAAGCTGGAGAAATGATGGCTTCTCGAAACACCATTTTTTTTCAACTCACTTTTCATTCTGACACTGTGTGGGATGTATTTAATTTAACATTCACCATTTGACATGTTCAAATGCTGGGCCATGCCAGCCCTTCAAATTCTGTTAAATCTTCTACGACCATGCTTTCAGCAAAAAGCAGACCACCCAAATTGGAGTCGTTGATTGAGTGCAGGATTCACTTTCTCTTTATCAGGGATTTATATTTCGGACGTCACCGAATACTTTGATTCAGTTACGTCAGGCCGACATTTGAAACAACATTGGACATTGATTTTAACTGTCATTGCATTCAATAACTATTTTTTTTCTTTCTTTATTTATTTATTTTACTCCTGTGTGTGTGTGTGTGTGTGTGTGTGTGTGTGTGTGTGTGCGTGCGTGCGTGCGTGCGTGCGTGCGTGCGTGCGTGCGTGCGTGTGTGTGTGTGTGTAATGCAACTGTGGCCATTTGAGACAGCCAGTGCCTCAATTTAATCTTACAAAAACTCTAAATTGATACATTTGACTCTTTGTCATATAATTTAGTAATACAAAGAAAAAAATACATGTCAGTAATACATAATCTCAAGAAAGCTGTGTGACAACATTTAGTTTGTAATCAACAGTCAGGTGTTCTGCAAACACAAAGACGAGCAGAAGCACAAACGTGATTGATCTAATATCTGTCATTGTTTCTATTTTGGTACGTAAGAGCTACATTCACGCACACATGCACACTCAACCACACGAAGAGGAAACCTAGACCTTTAAGCTGACACCTGTCAGTCATGCCAGCATGCTGCACAGATAGTAGGTGGTGAGACCCACAGCGTGACACAAAAGAAGACTGAGGGAGAAGCTTGCAAGATGAAAAAGGAGGTGGAGGAGGTGATGATGAAGAGGAGAAGAGGAAGCAAGACTTTGGAAGCTTATTAGAGACGCTGTGAGATGAGAGAAGTGCAGCTTGGCGTTTTGGCACATCACCATCTTTTTGATTTGTTAGCTTGTGTTTATGATGTTTCTCTGTCTGCCTCAGTCAATATCTATTATTAGATTCTCAGATCCTCCCCCTGCTTTTTTGACACTCTTGGAGCTCCTGCTTCGCACTTACCCATATGAGCGAGATTCATACCCACACGTACCTGGAGCCAGGGAAAATGAAACAGTCATTTTATTTAGGCCTGCGGGAGTCAAATCGTACTTCTGAGCGCTTTGAGGTGCCATCAGTGTCAGATGTTATGTTTGGACCAAGATGCAGGAGCAGGGGTGGGGTGTTTCTCATTTCTCAAAGCAACTAAGTAGCTTAGCAAGTGGCTTTATCAGACACACTCACGCACACACCGCTCACTTTTATCTGGCTTCCTGTTTGCCTTTGATCCCTCCAGTAGTCAGGCCCAAAGCCACGAGCCACTGGACCTGAGTACACTGAGTGTACATGTAAAAAGTGAACACAGAGAACAAAACAAGTGGGCATTACTTTGTCGTTTGCTTCTTTAAGTGGCTGCGCGCGCGCACACGAAAACACACACACGCACACACACACACACACACGCACACGCGCACGCGCGCACACACACACACACACACACACACACACACACACACACACACACACACACACACACAGACACTTGGCTAAATATAGCAGCAACGATGATTTAAACGGTAATCCTAACCATTTCAAATTCTATAGTCATAGGGTATCAGAAAACCGTGAGCCATTTGATCCCTAATTAGAATGGAACATTGGCCAACACATTTTTCTATTGCCAAATGAAAAATTGCATGAGAAGCTGGGTGAGAAGCATGGTCCTAGTGTCCGCCACACAGCCCCCCCCTGAACACCCAACACAAATTTATGAACACTTTGCTCACAGATGCATACAGATCACATGGCACTGTGATGTCACTGATGTGGTCACCTTGCCCACAGGGACAGACAAAGTTCACTGTCGTCATAGAAAGTTCCGGAGTCAGTTGCTACACAGCAACAGTAAGGTCTGGATATCGATTGTATTTGATTCACAAGGGCTCACTTTGATTCACAATTCATTTGGATTGATTTTCAATTCACGCAGTTCCAATTTTACTTTCATATGGAAGACATTGAGCCTAATTAATCATGCATGTTAATTAATCATGCATGTTTTATTGAACGTGGCCTGCTCAAAATAAATAACAATTTAAATCTATTCCAACCACAGGGCAAACTATGTAAATAGAGTGACAAACACACACTGCAAACGCATGACATAAAAATATCCATATACGGTTTTATGAATCGATATCAGGCTATGCAAAGGAAACTCAAACCAAATTGATGAATCGTTTTTTTTTTTTTAAACCCAGTCCTGGTTACAGTTAAATTACTATTAGTTCGCTCCATTTTAGAAATAACATAATTATATGTTTGCCCTGCTCTAAGCAGTGCTGTGCTGAGAATGTGTGTCCATACAGCAGGGGTCAGGAACCTATGGCTCACGAGCCATATATGGCTGTTTTGATGATTGCATCTGGCTTGCAGATAAAACAAAATGCAATTTCGATTGGATAATACTGGCCTACGTTGGCCGCTGCTGCGGAAACCGGTAAACGCCCCCTTTTGAATCAACCCGCTCGGGCATTAGCTCAAAGTTAATCCTAAACGAATAAGATGGCAAAACGAAAAAAAAAAGATGATGAGTATGGAAGACTTCAGGACGAATGAACCAAAGGATTCGCCTTGTGGAGAGAACAGGTTCTGCAGTGTGTCTGATTTGCAATGACAAAATACCATCGATGAAACGGTCGAATGTAAAGCGGCACTTTGACACGCGCCATGCTACGTTCGCATCAAAATACCCTGCGAGAGACAGCAGAAAGGAAGCGTGCAAGCTACTGAACAGGGTCCAAGCTAGCCAGCAGCAATTCAGCGTATGGACCTGGCAAGTTGACTATAATTCCGCTAGCTTTGCTGGATTTTTAGCAATCATGAGGAACGAAACACCATTCACATTAAGTGAGTATTATCACAAAATTATTTAAAAGAATACATTCAGAGGATTATTATACTGACATTTTGTTGAATTCACTTTTAAAATAGTTATTTTAATATATATATATGGCTCTCACTGAAATACATTTCCAAATATTTTGCTTTTATGGCTCTTTTAGTCAAAAAGGTTCCCGACCCCTGCCATACAGTATTTATACTATATACTATATGCTATGCTTCCCCCTACCCCCCATTTTTTTTCAATCTACCAGCATTACATGATTTCTTATTTGATTATGGGAAATGAATTGAGTCGGAAATATTTACATTTGCATCACGATGCATCACAGAATCAATTATTTCTTCCATCCCTACTTTTGAAGTTCAAGAAAAAAAAATCATCACAACAATAAAACACACATCATAAGGCCAGCAGAGATAATCATAATTTACTGCCATATTAAAAGCCTAATTTTAAAAAGCCTCAAAAGGCTTACACAGAGCGAGTGCGTGGGCAGCGTCTGCAGCAGATATTGTGGTTGTGAGATTAGTTTCGTAATTAACCACAGACCAATTATCAGATATTGGGATGAGAGGTGCATCTCAGGTAAAGTGTTTCATGGTGTGCTGAATGGGTGTTGAGCAGTTTGATCGGTTGACACACGTCTCAGATTTTGAGGCCCGACAGTCAGACAGAAGTTTAAGCACATCTGTTCAAGCGGTTGATGAAAATGTAATTAATTAGGTTGTTGTTTGTTTCTTCAATCCACTTTTCATTAACCTCTATTGACACATGTGAGTATCTCACGTGGCGGTTTATGACTACTTCAGGATTAACAAGGAAATTGGATCCTTGCAATAAACAACGTTGCTGGAAGTATACATGATTCCCTCTGGGAACCTTTCAAACTCAAACTGCTGGGAAGCAACACTTCAGAAACGCTCAATTTAGTTTTCTTCTAAAAATACAAATTTATGTTTTGGCTGACAAAAATGTGAGTGGTGAGCTCTCAGCAAATCTGAGGGTGAAGACGAAGGGTAATGCAATGCAACAGAAATAGACTCATCCAACAAATCTAATCCACTTTTGTATCATATGGACGCTCCACAAAGCAAAATCATGATTGAAACAAAGCTCATCAACACAGTTCCACCATTCCGCCGAACCTGAACTGTTCAATCCAGCAGCACAAATAGTGCCCCGCCCTGATACTGCTTTACATGAAAAGCTGCAAAACGCCATCCCCATTGCATGATATCAGATTTGAGAGTTGTGACAATGCGAAACGAAACACAATAATTGGAGTGTGACGGCTCAGAGCTTCAAAGGCAGAGCCGCAATGGTTGAATAGGTTCTATAACGTGTCCCGGTACGCTACTCACGAGATACAGATGGTTCATGTGGTACATCTGATAACATTCCAGTGTAATGCAACAATCACACCATGTGGCTACATGATGCTTGTGTGTTGAATAAAAAATGTTCTTGCTGCACCGTTGGCTGGCCTGTGAAATTGAATGAGGTTATTGCAGAAGCTTGATTTAAAAAAAAAAAAAAAAAAAAACATCAAACGTATTCCCTACAATCTTATGCACAGGAGTGTGCCAACGGTTTAAGGCCGCATTCAGGCATCCTTGTTGTTTTAGTTGCATATATTTCCACAGCTGTCATGTTGGAAACATTTCTCGAAAAAATGTGACCACTGTCTCCACTTGCAGAGGTATGCAAAAAATGTGTTGTGAATTTTGACAAAACATTGTCGGTGGCAGAAATCTTTTGGTGAAGGTCTTTGGATGAAGGTGCATATACAGGAATGTATTTCTTATTATTCGGTCAATATGGTATCAGTCAAAGAGTCCAAGGAACCTTAACCATGCTTCTTTTTGTTCATAGTTAAGCCTTCAGATGAGATATGCACTCCACAAGTGATAACCGAGTTAATGTAGTATATTGTCAGTGTAGAAATAGTAAAGCAAGACATCGAATAAAGCCCATGAGGAATACATGGTGTACTGCAGTGCAGTTCTACATCATGCTAAAAGGTTGTGGTGGAACTTTCATTGGTCCATTTTTCTTTAATGCTCGCCCTATAAAAAAAAAAAAATATATATATATATATATA
>NW_017805744.1:7037886-7065322 GCF_001891065.2 Hippocampus comes
ATATATATATATATAACTACCAGAAGACTGCACATTCTCAGTTGAACGATTTAATGGAGGGCAGCTCTGCCTCGCCCATGTGACAATGTCTGGATCCGCCGTCTGAACTGGTTTCAACTAATGTGTGTGCCAAGGGGGTCATATAGAGAAAGCAAGATGCAGAGCCAAGAAAAAGGACAGCGACGTGACTAGCTCACATGACTTCTCGACTTTTGTGCCAGAGGCCGAATCTAACAATACAAAGCAACAATAAACATGTTGCGAATCAATACTTCCTCCTCCGACAATGTTGAAAATGTTTTTATTGTTGTCATTGTAGAATTGTAAAATAAAATGATATTGGATTGTGTTTAATTGACCCTTATGAATTGCTTGATAAAAGAGTCGAGTTTATATGTGACATAATGATGCTTGTTTTGTTCTCTTAGTGTCATCTTGTCGTTCGGCATAATTCCTTTAATTGTTGTACAAGTGTGCTTTCATCAGGTTCTAAATATGATGGTGTCTGCATCTTAACTCGTCAGCCCCTCGAGGAGTCCTACCAGATTCGTCGTCCGACTTGTTGTCATTCTCAGAGTCGGTGAGGGTCAGAGCAGAGTTCTCGTGGCTGGACACACCGGAGCTGCGACGGGACTTCACCCTTCCTCCTCCAGCCCAAAGCTGGATGGCTCTGTCCGGTGACAGGGGGCCATCCGGGTCAGAGTCTGCATCGGAGCCAGCGCTGAGGGAATAACCCCTTTGGAGGAGGCCCAGTTCAGGACAGTAGGGGACAGCAGCGGGATGAGGAGCAGGTGTTTGATCGCACACTCCCAGTTCAGCCAGGGTAAAGTTCCCTCCTACGAGCAAGACATAGCAGTTACACAGGTGGAGTGAAGGAATGAGGTGGCTAAGTGCAGTAAAAGTGGTAAATGGAGCCATTTACACGAGTGCTGACACAAACAAACACGCCAACTGGCATACAAATCTACAACCACACGCAGAGAGGCAAACTAATTATAAAACTATGGAGGAGGTGGCTGAGAATTGCAATTGTTGATGCACTCAGGAGAGGAGAGATGACACAGCGTGAATCAGCCACACACTACAAAGAGCTGCTGGAAGTAAAAGCGTTTGAGGTGGTCTGCAGGCTTGTTGTGAGCATCTTCGATAGTGTTGGTCCATCACTTTGTGTCTCCTCATTTGCACTCAAAAGTCCTTGATCAAAGTGTTGTATGAACGGAGCTGCGATATTACCTTCCGGTCAAAACATCTCACCTGGAAATTTCTG
Source organism: Hippocampus comes (assembly GCF_001891065.2). Lineage (NCBI taxonomy): Eukaryota > Metazoa > Chordata > Actinopteri > Syngnathiformes > Syngnathidae > Hippocampus > Hippocampus comes. The sequence goes on from NW_017805744.1 coordinate 7,039,154, forward strand.
CATGCGGCATCCGAAGGTTAAGCGAACAAAATGCAGTCTGAAGCAACACCAGCATTGCTTCAGATTATCCCCCACCTCACCCGCCCATTTGAGACAAACTGACTTGTCTCACCTCAAATAAACATAGAAAATTATCCAAATTAAAGCACATCAAAAGAGATCAATAGCAAAGCATTGCAGCCCAATTAAATCCAAGCTGAAGAAAAAGCAATTACGGGAAAAAGGCATGCTCAACCAACTTATCCTTTATAGTAATTAAAAGAGTATTGTGGATGCAATCGCTCATGATCAGCTGTTGGGGTAGAAGGATCAGTGGGGAAAAAACAGTTGCGTTTCACTTCATTAGCAGATTGTGAGGAAGGCGAAGGGGAAGGGGGATGAGACTGGCGACAAGGAACTGTCACGGTGGTGGCATTCTATATGAATGGGCGCGCTGAGAATCACACAGCTGCGTGACTCGGTCAACTGTGACTCATCAGGAGCAATCAGAGGGAGAAGAATTAAAGTGATGAAATTCATCTGCTTGATCTCCTCGTCTGCTCTTTAAAAGCTTGGGGGGTTGAGGTGGGGGGGGGTGTCTGAAAAAGTGAGCAGATGCATGGAGCGGGAACGCCTCTCGGGAAAGTTGGAGTGGTAAAAGGAAGTTATTTCTATACACAGCCACAGTGAAAAAAAATTACACGTCTGCATCTAGCGAAAACTTGCTAAGCTTTTAACTGACTGCACGGAACCAAACCATACATTACATCAACGAATATTACCAGCTGCCTTCTTCTTCGGTTGTCTTCCTCCCACTTCAAAAAAAAAAAGTACAGAAATAAGATACATACAATACAATACATATTTATTTACATAGCGCTTGCACAACAGCTGCAACAGTAACAAAGTGCTTTACAGAATATTTAACATGAAACAAGAACACAACACGTAGCATAAAACATCAACAATAACATCGACAATTCCCAACGATTTCTACATACGCCTTGTTGTTCGAAGCGGTTATCGATGAAAGAACATAACAGCGAAATAAAATGACTGGTGAATTTACTACAACTACGCAACTCTAAAATCGATTTCTACTACAATGCTATTCTCTAAGCACAAGCTCTTTATCCTTGTTGTCCTTGTTGCTGTTATCATACCTGAGATGAAGTATCGAAGGACGGGAGAAAATTCCAGGAGGCCTGGGAGAGTAAAGCAGACGAAGAACCCACGGTGAGGAATCTAACGTTGTACCGTGAAAAACGATTCTACAACTAATTTGTTTTCAACCACCAAGCTAGGATGACGGTAGCCACATGACAAAGAAAGAAAAAATTTCCCCTCCGCTTTACACACTGAATTTTACCACACATTATCTACTTGCGACATCACACGGGCTGTCAATCCACGCAATTAACATCCCACAAACAGTGATTACACATGAAACATCCAATCACTCTGTAATCCCAGGAGTGGTTGGCCTAGTCCTGCGCTCGAGCAATCTACATGAAGTCAAAAAAGATGGATTGGCGCGAGAGTCTGCAGCAGACATGAAAATCTATCTCAGTTAGTTCATAACTCGAAACCCAATAACATGTTTTGTTCGTTGATATTATGACAAATGTGGAGGGGGCAATGTGCCACATTTTAATCCGATCAATGTCCTCCTCATTGACACCATATTTCAATTGTGTGTAGTGTATGGTATTGTTTCGCCCTCGTGGGCCACAGTATCAGGTAGACCAGCACAAAGAAGGAAAGGAAGAGATATAAAAAGCAATGCCAATGCAGCCAAATCAGGTCGTCAAAAATCTCACCAACTACGTATAGACGACAACCTCATCATGAAACGCGTTGTTCAATAGATACTGCACCTTTCTGGCAACGTCAATCAAACTGAACGTTAATCTTCTGCAAAGGTGGATTTTTTTTGTTGTTGTTTTTTTTTTTTTTTTTTGGATAGAGTACCAGTAGTTGTAATTGTAAATAATTGTGCAAGTCTATGTAATGTGGTCAGTGAGTTTATTTGCATGCTCTCTTGGAGGTATTTTTCATTATGTTTATGTTGCTGCTGTTTTTTGCCCACTGGCCATTGAACATCAATGTTTCAATTGCAAGTGCCTCTACAGTTACCGTAAATAATTGATAAACTATCGGTGTAAATGTAAAGATTATAGTAGGAAAAGTAATGATGACACAACTTTTCCAAAATAGTAATAATTTACAATACAGACAACGTCACAACATATGTTTTTATTTTGATTCATTATTATGTGTGGCGATGACAAATAAATGGATTTCATATATGTCATGTTTATTTTTTTCATGTCTTTTGACACAAGGAATTGTAGCGTGACCGGAAGCCGCAGAGGGCCCCCATAAAGTGTTGCCTCTCATCATTTGGGGCTCACGCTTCACAGATCATATATAAGTTACACAAGTGTATTAGGTTGATACTCTGCCGTAGTTTGCACTCATCCATTACGCTAAATGTACTTCCCCTGATAAAAGTCATTATGGAAGTGCGTGGTGGCAAATGTGTGTAATTTGCTGTCTCTGTGTGCGTGTGTCCACATGTAATTGTTTGTGAGTAGGCACTCTTGTGGGATCGTACTGCCTGTCATTAAAAAATAATTTGTGCTTGTTAGCAGTTTGACAGGCAAAGTCTGTTTGCAGTAACTTTACGCTGGTTGTTGTCCTCTCATTCCATCCTTCCATCCATTGTCTGAAACCGCAGCACACCTTGCAACCCTCGTAAGCATTAAGCTTACGAGGGTTGCAAGGTGTGCTGGACCCTATCCCAGCTGTCTTCGGGCAGTAGGCGGGGGACACCCGGAACTGGTTGCCAGTCAATGGCAGGCCACACATAGACAACTATTTGCATTCACAATCACACCTAGGGACAATTTAGAGTGTTCCATTAACCTGCCACGCATGTTTTTGGAATGTGGGAGGAAACCGGAGTACCCTCAGAAAACGCTCACAGGCACAGGGAGAACGTGCAAACTCCACACAGGAAGGCCAAAGCGCAGATTTGAACCTTGGACCTCTGGACTGTGAGGCCGACGCGCTAACCAGTTGAACACTGTGCTGCCAATGCGCCTACTCCACATTGTTTGATTCTTCAAAAAATGTTATTCCTTAATTTTTTTAAAATATTTTATATATATATATATATATATATATATATATAATTTTTTTGGGTGCATGTAAATACTTCATGTTTTTCTAATAATTCTTTCTAATAACAAATAAAGGTTTTCTTATCGTATCTTAATAATTGTAACTTGCAATGATGTTGCTTTTTTTCCCCGAAAACCAAGAGGTTACATGGTGCAGGCCAACCACCAAGCAAGCATTTTGAGCTTTGGTGGTTTACAGTGCATTCAGATTTTTTTCTTGATTTCCACACTTGTATTATGTTTTTTAAGAGGAGTTCCTCTTTTCTGAGAAAATGCCTGTTTTTTAGATTATTTTCAGCCATTTTTACTGGTAGCCATATGGCACATTTTACCAAAAGTTCACATCTCGAAACAAACTCGAAAGTCCGTCAGTCTATCACTGACAGATCCCCATTTTGCTGACGAGTGACAGAAAACTTTAAAAATAAGGACAACTTGACGTGAGTGAGTTTTCATCCATGAGTGTATGTGTGTGTAAAGTACTTTGGACAGGTAGCATATGATGAAGATACACTCATATATCGTGCACGGCATTTACCATTTTAATCAAATCGGACTTTTCATCTGGTGGACTACGACGTGTTTTTCTTTTTTTTTGTTTTGTTTTTTTGTTTTTTCAGGGGACTGACGATAGACTGACTGGCGCATCGGTGAAATTCACTGCCGGAAGCAACGGTGGATGTGCGGTTAAAACAACATGATGGAAGGACTGGCTGACGATTACAGTTTGGTTCGGCTTGAAATAATGACAGAGTGATGTTGACGGATCGTGCCCAGGCAGCTGACGAATGGGCAAAATTTTGAAATTGCCCACCTCTGGTAGTATTTACCATGCATGTTAGGAGGACATTCACTTATGAGCCGACTCCGACCAGGAGTCATTTAGTCATGAAAACACCATTTACAGCTTCATTGATAAATAATGCCATTCAAATACCAACAGTAAACAAACACTTATCTCATTGCGAACTTGTCTTGTCTTGTCTAACAGCATAATCTTTTAGGTGAGGACAAGATGACTGTTTTTGATCTAAAAGAGGACGGAAGCCATTGAATGTGCCTGCTTCTGATGCCATTGACGCTTCACTTGCATGTTGAAATTCTTCGTTTGCGCTCTTGATGGATCCAGTCACACACTGCTCTACGCTCATTAAAGATTGCGGATAGCTCTCATGCGCACGCATACATATAAATCTTATGATCACAATTCAGCCGCCATCAGACTGTGGTCTGTCACAAGCAAATGTTTATGTAAATTGCTACTTCTAAAGTGCAGCCTCTTTGTTACCATTGTAATAGCATTAGAAAAAAAAAAGACGATGTTTGTATAAACATGCAAAAAAGGGCTCCAGAGACAATTGCGGGAGTTTGAGATAGTGAAAATTCATTAATTTTCAAAGATGCGGTCATTGAATTCATTATGTGTCCAATGTGAAAATGTGCCGGCTGAGTTCAGCCGATACAAAACCACTGGGGGGAGAAAAGTAGGAAAAAAAAGTGTGCGCTGAACCTGTAATGGACAGAGATTCTAAGATGAGGCAGTGAAATCCCTGGTCATGGCCAGCAGCAGCATATAGAGGGATGAGACAGCCAGAGAATGACAGGGACAAACTTTGTGATTGACGACAGGGTATATAATGAAAGCACCCAATCACTGAGGAGGAGAGTAAGAGAATCATTTTGCTTTGACTGGAATACATATTTTACCCTGAGGGCTCAAGGTCATTGTTATGTGTGAGAAACAATGGTGGATGTGGGAATCTGTTCACCTATTATCATCAAACATCCTCAAACAACACAATATGATTATCTCCATTTGATAGTGGTTCGAAGCTGAATGTGATTAAACCAACTCTAAGGCTACTCATAAAAAAAAGTTGCAATAAAATCCAAAGCAACAACAATACAAAAATATGTATTTAGAAAGACAACATAAAAGATCATGAGGCCTAGTTTTAATGGCTCAATTCTATATAGCTTTTATAGATGGCAATTCTAAATTGGTTAACCACTTCCAAGTGCTGCCAATGTAATATTGACTGTGAAAACCAAGTTGCATTGAGCATATCATTGGGCACAAGAAAAAAAAAACCCAAAAAAACAGCATGGTGGGGGGGGGGGGGAAAAAAAAAAAAAAAACAAAAAAAAAGGGGGGGGGGGGGGGGGGGGGGGAATACAGCAAATAAAACGGTCTAGTGCAGTGAAATACTGCACAGAGGTGAGAAATTGAGGTCGGTGGGGGGAACAGCCACAGTAAACAAGTTCATTTACCTGCCTGTTGAGTAAAAGTACCTGCGTTTGGGTAAATACAAACTGTGGCAGATTTCTGGAGCTGGATTTGCTACTGTAGCAGCCATAGCTAAGGCACATTAACAGGGAAAGCTAACCCTAAAATATATGCTTTTCGTAATCACTTCACTGTATCATCAAATGTGAGAATAGCAGTGATGAAAAATGTAAAATTGACAATAGTGAGAAGTGCAATGCAGAGCTAAGTACAGAAGATACCATGTAGAGGAGGGGTGTCAAACTCATTTTTGTAGTGGGCCACATTGTAGTTACGTTTTCCCCGAGCGGGCCATTATGACTGAGAATTTTGTGAAACTGTATAAATGTTTGATCATCTCCACATATTACATATAAAGTGCACAACAAATTGGTGGATAACTAGTTTGGAAATCAGAAGTCAAGAATAATGGTTAGTTCAGCCATTGATTATGTTACTGTAATAAGTACATAATGAGATCATGCTTGTAATCTCTCTTTGTAATGATGGATTCATTCATTCGTTCATTTTCCGATCCGCTTATCCTCACAAGGGTCACGAGAGGTGCTGGAGCCTATCCCGTCTTCGGGCAGGAGGCAGGGGACACCCTGAACCGGTTGCCAGCCAATCGCAGGGCACACAGAGACGAACAACCATCCGCACTCACACTCACGCGTAGGGACAATTTTGAGTGTTCAATCAGCCTGCCATGCATGTTTTTGGAATGTGGGAGGAAACCGGAGTACCCAGAGAAAACTCACGCAGGGAAGCCGGAGCTGGAATTGAACCCGGTACCTCTGCACCGTGAGGTGGATGCGCTAACCACTGTTCCACCGGGCCGCCTGTAATTATGGATTACACATGACAATTTTAAATTTTGGTTGAGACTTCAGCAAGCATCATGGAAAAGTTGACATGCTTGATTTGCTCTCGCGGGTCACACAAAAGGATATGGCGGGCTAGATCTGGCCCCCGGGCCTTGAGTTTGGCAGCTGTGATGTAGGGGAGAAAGGATAGAAGAGTGGAGACTTCCAAAAACACCTGTGTCATTCATGTTTATACAGTAAATACTTTGTAAGACATACATGTTTTCATAATACATGTTTTCATTATAAATTGTTCTCAACTTGTATAAAAGCGCATGGTGATTTCGCTGGAATTGTAGTTTGACGGCTAGTTAGATGCGTTTCCCCTCCCAAGCTTGAGATGATCAAAAATAAAGCTATCATCGTGAGTACTGGACTTGTCAGGTGACCAGAAATGAACAACACCAAATGAATACTAATGTTGTTTGTGCTGTCGGGTAAAGCAAATGTCTGTTTGCTGACTTTACATTGTAATGATGTGCGGGTAATAGCTCGCTGTGCTGCCACTAATTGGACCAAATCAGCAAAACCAGACTGCTACAATTGTTTTACCATTCCCAAAACTCATTTGCAATGACTTTAACATTGTGTTAGTACCATGTACGATAGACCTGTCATGTGCAGATAGTTTTGAAAGAATATGTTGGATGCTCTTTATCACAGCTCTGCAGACTCATCAATATGGATGTCGTTATCTGGCACAGGGTGAAGGAATATACTCTATATCAACTTAATTAGGCCTTTAGTTACGTTATAACACAATGGTATGATTTACAGGGGCTATTGTGACTTTGTGACGTGATCTTAAGTCAACTCAGAACACCTCCTTATACAGTTTCATCGGTTCTTTTGGTATAAATGACAAAAATACAATGTGGCATACACAGACTGATAAATGGTCTTATCTGAGAAGTCATCATGTTTGGACAGACTGTCTCATAATTCACAATTAGGATTATTTTTTGACCTCTATTGTATCGTGTGTGACAGCTAAACAAACATTGTTACAAAGAGATGTAAACAAGTATATTGAGACATTTTAGGTAAATGTTAATTTCGAGTGTCGATTGAAATCCTTTCGCATAGCATAGAATAATATCTCAATATTTAACATTTTAGCAACATAGCGCTAATGATGCGTCATGGTCAAACGCCTCCAAAAGCTCCTAAGTGGCATCTGATCATTTGGTAGCCATAGAACCCACAGGGGCTCTTGCACCTGCTAACGAGGTGCCTAATATAGGAGGGAGAAATGTCACCAGTCCTTGGTTCGCTCTCTCCCTGCCCAGAGGAGAGCAGTCTGGTTGGTGCAAGACATGACAGGACATGACAATGTAATACAGTAGGATTATGTAGGAGGGCTTGTTACTGAATAATGTATTGTTGAGCAAATGAGCAGTGAAACAACTCGCGACTCTTAGCAGCGCACAGACTAACTATTGTGTATTAATCTTTTAGTCAATTTCTTGATTTACTACAAAAAATAAGAGATCCAGTATTGAGCCAAACAGACTGACTCCGTAGTGGTGGATAAACAGCAGAAGACAGGTGTTAAATATAGTAGTCTCGAGTGAATGCAACATTCAGAAAAAAATGCAAAAATAGCAGGGACGGAAGAAAAGAACGAGAGAAAATGTGGATGGTGAAAGGAGCAGAGGTGCCACGAGTGATCGGGGCGCTGCTGGCAGTAACCCCGAAGCAGGATGGCTGGCTCCAGCAGATACCAGGAACAACATCAGACCCCTCGTACACAGAAACACAATCGTGGGAACAGCTATCATCCTGCACAGAACACTCGAGCTTCCCTGCCCATGGTAAGACCCGAGCTTGAAGGAGAATAACTTGGAAAAATGACACCCTGATGTGTGAACTGACAACAAATATAGATTTGTGAAATAAAATAAAATAATACATTAATTAATAAATGAATACTTTCATTAATACATTTTTGAAAATATATATAAATGTATCAATTTGTGAGATAGGAGATCCACACACACACCCACCCACACACACACACACACACACACATATATATATATATAAATAAAGGCAGACGGATTAATTTGCGCTTTGCCATCTTTGGATTTTGTGATTAAAAAATACAATCCAGTAATAACGTAGGAGTTACTACGGATGATGAAAAAAAATAAAAATTATGTATATATAAGAGAGAGTTACGGTGTGAATCACTTCTCTGCCTATATGTGCCCTGCAACTGACTGGTGACTAGTTTGGGTGGAGTCTGCCTTTTGACCAAAGGCAGCTGGTATAGGCTTCAAGCATCCTGCAACCCTTAATAGGAGTAGAAATGAAATGGATGTATCTCTGTACTCCCTTTTATGTAATGTCAATATCCAATAACACACATCTTTATTTATCCATCCATCCATTATCTGAGCTGTTTATTCTCACAAGGGTCCCTGGTGTGCTGGAGCCTATCGCCGGTGTCTTCGGGCAGTAGACGGAGTACACCCTGAACTGGTTGCCAGCCTTCATCTGTGATCATAGCGTTCCCCTTATGATACATCACTGATTCATATTGGTTTAGCAAACACAATTATGGGCTGAAGTGATCTCAGGTAAAACAAATCCGAAAAGTAATGTGGAATATTTCTCCTTGAGTCAAGAGCATCCGCAGCAGCAAAATCAACAGTGAAATGTGACACACGGTAATATCAGCCGGGCAGCAAATCATTGGCATAGGTATAATTTTTGTGACTGAGGCAAGGGTATAACGAGTATCAAAAGTGACTTATGCATAAGAAATGTGACATATATCCAAACACAAACACATACGCATACACAAAATCTGTGGCAGGGGAACAACTTTAATTATAGCTTTGGAGACAAGTGAGTCAGCCGAGGGGGGTTGGGTTGGAAGCACTTGATAACAGTGACATTTACAATCTGCCTCATTTATCAAAGGCTGCCAAAGCAGAGTCAAAGAGGGTCATTACACAGTAAACATAGATTAACTCAATCATGTAATCAGCATAGTTTGGTAATAATTTATTTTAACTCTTAGAAAGTCACAAATTAGTGAGCCTTCCGTCATTTGTCTTGTGTCTACCTCATATTTGCATGAGTGTGTACTTGTAGTTTTCGAAGTTAATGTCATTAGCATGACGGTTTTGTTACTCAATAATTGATTGGGTTTACCTTGAAATCTGCAATTGACATCAGTTGAAATGTATGACAGAGAGACCAGAGTTGTTTGGTGCTCAGACAGTTATATGCTAACTGCTGTGTGTTAATTTTAAGACTAGGCCAGGGCATCGTCTGTCCATTTACTGTACTGCATGCAAGTCAATTCCACGTGTATACTGGATAAATACAAATAAATGCATGTATAGTATGCAATACAGGATGGTTCTCTTCTGACAGTAGAGAACAATATCATCTGCCACCCACATCCCCAAAGCTGGTTCAGGAAAAAAACAAAAGATGGACTGTCAAACTATGAAACACAATTAAAAATCGATAGCAGATTGGTGAAATGTGGTTGATGAAACTTTCGGATATGGGCTACTTGACCTCACTATGTGACCTCACTTTCCCATTTAACAGTCCAGTCAACCGTCAAAGGACATTTGTTCTATTGTCCACATTAAGTCTGTCAATTCATGTGCACTACTTGTTGTCACATCACCTGCAGGGGTCTGTTGCCAAAGAACTCATGCGAGAAACACTGCAGTTTGTTGATTGGTCAACAGATATTCTTCACACACCTCTATCCATATCCGAATAGAAATAATGCAAACAGGAACACTAGAAACCAAAAAAAATCATGCATTTCAACAAAACTTATTTTTCGTGTGTTATGCAGCCGCATGCGAGGAAGGAATAACAAAAGGAACTTTTGTTGAGTGAAGCCTTGTACTGCTCAACAGTATGTTGAATTCAGACGCAGACACTCTGATGCTGGTTCTTGGGGTATTCATTCATTCGTTCATTCATTCGCCTAACCGCTCATCACACAATTATCACCATCCTACCTGTACCTCTTGCAAGCAAGATTAGCGTTCGAAACCACATTGATTTTGTGGGAAAACAGTTTGAAGAAGGTCATTTGTACCATATCCTGTCTATCAAAGAACATATGCAGCCATCGTATATAGGAGTGAAATGAGCACCAGAACACTTTTAGTGACTTCTGTGCTTTATGGCTGTAGCTACGGTACACTTTAGAGCAGGGGTGTCAAACATACGGCCCGCGGGCCGGATCCGGCCCGCATAGGAGCTTAATCCGGCCCGCGCGATGATTATGTAAAGCATCGGTGTCAAACATACGGCCCGCGGGCCGGAACCGGCCCGCAAGTAGGTTCAATCAGGCCCGCAGGATAATGTAAAAGTGAAAAAAAATGCATTAAAGACACAGAATTAATATTTTTAATCAGGTGCAATTCATTGAGTATCCGCAAGGGCACACTGTTTTGATCAGAGAAGAAGACAACAGCAGCCTCAGTCTGTCACTGAGACAGACCCATGACAGCAGACGCTATCAATAGCACTCTCACATTTACACATTTAATAGCACTCTCCTTAGTTTGTAAGGTGTAGGCAGGGATTACATTTAGATTTTATATGCACGTGTAAATGCTTTAAAACTTGCTTTCTTTATGAATCTTGTTTAATCTTAAAGTGCATGACTATATTTTTCAATACCAATTACTTGTTAAAGTTTGTACAATCAGTGGGATCAGTTGCAATGCATATATGTGAATGATAAAAGTAAATTGCACATTTGTCGAAGGAAATGTAAGGTGCTTCATGAAATGTTTTGTAAAAGATATGTTCATTAAATTTCAATATTTTCCGAATGTTCTTGTGCTTCTTTATACCAAAACAAAGGAAAGACATATTGTTTTGGTTATTTATAGCAAAGTATTGTATCATTTTAATGGTCCGGCCCACTTGACATGTACCGAGGCCGTATGTGGCCCACCATGTGAAATGAGTTTGACACCCCTGCTTTAGAGCTTCAGCAGCTGGCAGGGGCACCAAATGCCTGAGAGAAGACAAAGAGGGAAGAGGGGATGAATTGTAGATAATCTTTTCTCCATTTATTTTTAATAGCGTGCAGCTGCGTTGTATTCTATTTGATCATCAGTTAGTTGTCTGGTTGGTCTCCATGGACACGCAAAAACATCAACTTGAGCGAATGCAAACTGATTTCATATTCAATTCAAATTCTATATTCATGACTTGTAGATAAACAAATATGGCTATTCAGTGTCGACAGACAGATAAGCCAGATCGAAGTCGGCATTCTTCACTAGAGGTGGGCACTCCATCAGTACTGACGAAATGTCACTGACGGATGCCCGTTTTGATGACGAGTGATGACTGACGCATGTGAGTTTTCATCCGTCCGTGTAATCGGCACTAACCGGGTCAAGTACCGACAAACCTCTCACTCCATCACTGATGGATGGTCAGAGTTTGATGGACTGACAATGACAGAAGGTGACCAGGCTGCCGATGAATGACAAATTCTAAATTTCTAGAATACAGCTGTTCAACTCACTCTTAAGAAGTACTTAAAGTAGTCAAAGGCTTAATCACGAATGAAGAGGTAGTGTTAGGAGCGGTACCTGTTGTTGCTTTGGCGGGATTTGGGACATCTTCTAAATGCAAAAAGAAGAGTTCAGACAATGGGCTGAAGTTTTTGCCTGTCATCATGCTAGTGACATAAATGATACCTGGGCAACAAGGTGAGAGATATAAAACAATCCTGAAAGTAAGCTGGAGAATACAGCACATATAAATGTAAGGTCAGAAAAAAACAACGTATGCTGCCTGACATCCTCAAACCATTTAAAACATACTGTTTGTGTGTGTACCATTAAAAAGTAAATCGAAAAATCAGGATCCAATCACCCGGTTTGACTGTTTCTACAATGTTACTGTAATCAATATTTTGTAATATTAGTTTACTTCATTCTTCACTTGAGGAGGACGGGGTGAAAATGAGTCTTTTTTGTCATGGAATCATGACTTCTAAATGTTGCCTTTTTCTTAGCCAGTTCACATCACAAGTTCGAAGCAAAACATAAAATATCACGTGCCGAGTCCTTGGTTCTTTGCCCTTTTTAATCCCTTTTTAACACACACACACACACACACACACGCACACGCACACGCACACGCAGACACACACAAAAAAACATCCAATTTAGGATTTGTAAATCTGAAGAGGACGGTACATAAGCAAATGAAATTTATCGGTATTGTGTGAAGACGTCAGGTGAAGCCGATAGAGCTCTAATAGTAAAATGTAATGAATGTAACAAATAGAACACCCACGAATCAAAGAAGACAGCACGGTGATGAGGATGACCATGCCATGGTAACAGCATAATATGGCAAGGAAAATAACAATTTAAGCACAGTATGGGTGCGAAAACACAAGACAATAAATGAGAGAAAACATGAAATGTGAACGAAAAGTTGGGTTGTGGATCAAGGCGAAAAAAAAAAAACCCACACACACACCCAAACAGAAGGGCTTCTAACAAAAGAATATATCGTCTGTTGTTTAGCGTTGAAGTGTGTTCTGTGTTTGGTTAACAAATAGCTTTTATTATATTAAACAGGCACCTCGTAATGTGATTTTTTTTGAGACAGCAAAATACAGTTTAAGTTAAGGCCTTGTCTACTGCAACAATGTGAATGTACTGAGCCCCTATGTACCAGTCCACTTATTTTCAGACAGACTATATTTTGATCGACAGTAGTAAAGCTATTCCCCACTGAATTTGAGCTTGAAAATACCATTATTTTACTGATATGAATATTGGACGTAGGGGTAGTTGCCATCCAAATGTTAACACTTGTTTCTAAAAGAAAAAAAAAACATGAGTGTAAAGTAATATTTTTCAAACTTTTAAAGTCTAAATATTTTTACCATTATGCATTACAAATGAAGTCTGGGACATATACTGTTTTTTGAAGAAGCTAGTTATATTTTTGGAGGTGTTGAATGTTTCTCCAATTATGTTTTCTATGCCCTCTCAATGAAAATTAATCCAAATACATCAGTGTCTTCAGTGTTCCTTTTTTTTTCTTTTTTTATAAACAATCTTTTTCACTCAAGCTGCCTTTACTGTTAATGCAATTGGTGAGAGCCTCAATATGTTATTTCAAAACAACAGAGGCATCTTAGAGTTGAAGTGCCAAGAACAGGCAGCATTCACATTATAACAGACAGCAAAATAGATGATGCTATTTCTGTATGTTGTGTAAAGATAAGAGCGTAATCAGGTGAAGCAATAGTTTGGGTCATATATGCATGAAAAATGCAGTGCTGGAGGGAACGCCCTCCACTCCCCCAAGAAAATGAAACCAAACAGAACAAGATCAAAATCATGACATCAAAGCGTGATTGAATTCTCATGTTGACTCTTGAAATGAAGCAGGTATAAACACATCTCAATCCAGAGGCGTTTCCAGGCTGACCGGGAATAATGTGGTCTCTCCAGTGTGTCCTGGATTGGACCCGTGTCCTCCCCCTGGTAGGACATGTCCCAGGGAGGCATTCTCACCAGGTGGCTGAGCCATCTCATCTCACTCTGGTTGAAGAGCGGCAACTGTACTGTGAGTCCCTCCTTCTCATCCTATTTCTAAGGGATAGCCCAGGTACGTTGCAAAGGAAACCTATTTAGGTCCCTTGTATTTGTGATATTGTTCTTTCGGTCACAACCCACAGCCTGTAACCGGAGGTGAAGATAGGAATGTAGATTTACTGGTCCATCCAGAGCCTTTAGGGACTTTAAGAGGATGTCTGACTTGAGTCAAACTCAAACTGGGGACTGTTCTTTGATTTTAAAATGAGTTTTAATTGCCAAAATGAAGAATTAACAAAAGCTAGTGAGTCGCAGCTCATTCGCATAAGATTAAAAATAATACAATGCCAACTATAAACTGTGGTATAAATGAAATATGAATTCTACTCTCTGATTAAATTAGGTTCAAAAAAAGTCTCGCTCTAAAGTCGGAGTCCTTGTTTAAAAGTAATCCAGAATGAGCCGCGTTAACATGGAATACTACTTCAGGTTGACCAAAGAAGAGAAGAATTACTTTAGTCTTTTAGGTGTATAGTCAAGTGATCAAGTCACCTATTGCCAATAAGATCTAATTTAAACAAAGACAGGTTGAAGCGCCAATGTTTTGAATGCTTATTTGACTCTCTCTTCCACGTTTCAAGAGTGTTTTTTTTGACTGTCTTTAGTTATTAAAGTTTTAAGTATTTCTAAAAAAAACATAATTATCTTATTTGCCTTGCACTTCACAGAGAGGTCTAAAAAGAAAAAAAAATCTGTCTATAGCTAGAGCTGTATATATAATTTGCTGATGGTGTAATAGTGTACCCGCCTGACCTATGTGCAGGCAGCGTAGGATCAGTTCCCATTCAGTGATGTGTATGTGGGGGTGAATGGTTGTTCTTCTCTGTATGTGCCCTGCAAATGACTACCGACCAGTTCAGGGTGTAGTCTGCCTTCCGCCCGAAGTCAGCTGTAATAGGCTCCAGCACACTTGACCCTGTTCAGGTTAAGTGGTGTTGAAAATGGATGGATGAAATGCATAAAAGTAATTTATACACACACACACACACACACACACACACACACACACACACACACACACAGTATATGAAACAGTACATCCATACATGCATCAATCTGTTCAAAATAACAAATACATGATGAACATACTATTGGAGTTACAATTTCGAGGCGTCTAATTCTAAATTATTCAGCTGGTGATTTTCTCACTTTGTCTCTCCCACTCTTCCTCATTTGTTGTCTACTGAGCTCTCTACCTCCTGTGGTGTCACAGTCCTTATGGTGCTGCAACACTGTTGGTCTCCTGTGGCCACACTTCCCACGATGCATCTGTGGCTCTGGGCTTTTGACAGAGTTGATAGGCTGAGAGGACTTCAGTATTGACCAGCCATCGCCTGGTGCGATGTCAGCTTGGTACAGCAGTGAAGTATGGCTGACCGACACGCACCGCTGATTTTCAGTCTTTCATCCATGATGCCATTCAATCTTTTTGCCTTGCTGTGCTATTGCATCCACAGAACAAAATGTCTTTTTTTTTTTTTTTTTTTTTAATATTCACTTTTTACGCTTGTGTTACACATGGATATACCTAATAACAAACATGTCATTGCTCGCATCGTCTTTATGTGTTCATAAACAGAAAAGAGCCTTGCATGGATCAATCCAATTGCGTCTCACCAGTCAGGGATCGATACTGCCCGATTCATGTACAGTACGACCGTAATATAGATGGAACGCATGTGCACCTGCGTAGACACATATGATTTTAAAGACATGTGAAAGAGAGCAAGAATGCCCTTGAATGATGACCTACTATATCGGCCTATCAGCAAACTTACTTACCAGGGGATGCAGAAATTCAAAATCACAAGCCCACCATTGCCAAAGATCTATACTGCGTGCCTAAAATAGGTTGCCACATGATACCAGAGGTGTCAAAGTGTCACCTCTGCACGATACTAATAAAACATGACAGTCAAAAGAGTTTTATGCTTATAATACAACTGGAAAAAGGTCCTGTCAGGATGATCTTACATGGGACTCAAAAATGTGCATGAAATAAAAATATTAATGTACTTCATTACTCTGTCAATTTGGTCTTTTTTTTCTTTGCATTCAGTAAATACATACATGTAAATATATTGTTGTATGGATATAATTCTTCAACACGTCTTAACTGAATACAAGAAGCACTGTTATTTCATGAAAAGACACACTGTGTAATGTATGCCAACTGGAATTTACTTTCCATTGGGTTACTACATGCTTGCTGTCAAACAAATTTTCGAAAATGTTACTTGTAAAATATATGACATGAAGTTAGAATTTGATCCAACAATACTGACAAGCAGGGCTGGGGAATAAAAGTAGACCACGTAGACTTAAAAAAATTGTTTTGCCCTGAGGTTTTCTTGGCTTCATTGCACTCCATTCACAAAGACATGTATAGGCTACACAAGTCCATTGCGTACACAGTGCATGACCTTTTTCACAGTTTATTAGCAACCTCTTTTGGTGGAAAGATGACACTGCAGTCAATTAATTTTTGTACGTCTTGTAAATATGTATTTGGCATAGTTTTGACACAGGATGCCCTTCCTGAAGCAGCCCACTCATTTTAACACAGGTGGTGGCTTGGAATGAGGGTCTAATATACCCATTAAAAATGTTTGTGTCAAAGACAGCAATTGCTCAGATGCAAGTTAACAAGTTTTTACTTTACCATTGCTAGTTAGAATTTAAATACCCAGGGATCGCTAGCTGGAATGTACTACATGGTGTTTATAACCTAGATCATCATGCAAAGATGTGTCACAGTTGTTGAAGGAAAGTCATTTGTGGTGAACTGCAAGAATGCTAAACTCAGCTTAGCTTAAGTCAATATAGGTATTCAATGTAATGCACGTCTGTGCTTGCAGTGGGTCATGGGCTCACTCACGACCACTGAGATGTGTTCTTAATGGACATGCCATCGCAATAATGGTATTCTTGGTGCGGGGCAAGGGGCAGCAGGCAAACGTGACAGTCGTGACTCGATCATTGATTATAGTGACATTTATTTTGGATCTTTTATTGTATTATACATACCATATTTTCCGGACTGTAAGGCGGACCTAAAAGAATTCAATTTTCTCAAAAGCCGACAATGCGCCTTATAATCCGATGCGTCTTATATATGTATATAGATTCTGATTTATTGGACGTAGCATTTTAAATATTCTGTAACGTGCTTTGTTATAGCGGCAGCGGTTGTGAAAGCTCTATGTAAAAAAGGTGTATTGTCTTGTATTCCCTTTAGCCTAGCTCCATCTAGTGGACGCATAACGCAACCGCAACCACTATTGTAGCTTCTATTCCATGCACCGATAATGCGCCCGATATATGAAACCAGTTTTAAAATAGGCCATTCATTGAAGGTGCTCCTTATACTCTGAAGCACCTTAAGTCCTCACATCCATTGCGGGCTATAAGAGCAGGATCGCTGTCAAAGTGTTGAAACAAACTTTTTTTTTTTTTTCTGAAATCAAGAGCGAAGGGTGTGTGCACATATTCCCAAAATGCTTTGGCCCAAAGACCCACCTTGTCTTGGGTACTCATCAGCCTCGTGGTGAACAAGGTCGGTCACGCAACCGCTGTAGTGCAGCCTCTGCTCATGCTCGAAAGCCTTGAGTGTCTCGCTGGAGCTGTACGACTTCTGGGTTGGCACGCGGCACTCATCTGCATCCAGGGATGAGGTGTTATAAGGGGAGTCCTTGGAGCAGGTCAGGGAGTGCTGCCTTCGGTCCTTTAGATCCATGATGGCGTGTGTCAGGGCGTTGGAGGCAAGTGTACGACTCCAAGTTGGCCTCACAACAGTTTATCTGCACTTCAGTAACCTAGACAATGGAAATGAAGGGACGGAAGGTATTAAGTTAATTCCCTCTTGTTTTTTCTTTCCCATGAATATGTAGGGGAAGTTCGGTAAAAGTAAGTGTGGTGAATTGGCATATACCGTATTTTCCAGACTATAAGTCGCATTTTTTTTCATAGTTTGGCCGGGGGTGCGACTTATACTCTGGAGCGACTTATGTGTGAAATTATAAACACGTGATGATGTCATTTCACATGCTATTTTCACATCACACCACAAGAGGGGGCTCTCGGCCTGTGTTGATAAATAGACGATGAGTCTGACGTAAGCGACGTAGAAGAGGAAGCGGTGCATCGTCTACCTCCCGAGTTGGGGGAGTTGTTTAAAAGTGACACCGAGGATGAAGATTTCATTGAATTTAGTCATTTGGAGTTAAACTGATAGTTTGGTAAACTTGTTAACATGTTCTTTATGCTAGAGTTCTCTGAATAACTCTTAATATATTACGTCGTTACTGACATGACTAGGCATGTCAGTCATGTAACGTTAGTATACCGTACACTTATTCAGCCTGTTGTTCTCTATTTTATTTTTATTTTAAATTGCCTTTTAAGATGACATGTATGTTTTTGGTGTTGGATTTTATCAAATAAATTCCCCCCAAAAATGCGACTTATATATGTTTTTTCCTTCTTAATTATGCATTTTTTGGCTGGTGCGACTTATTATCGGGAGCGACGTATAATCCGAAAAATATGGTAATCAACCAAACAAAAATACTCAACATATGACCATTGTGTGGAAAAGCTGCTTTGCACTTGGTCCATACAGATGGACTATGTGAGGCTGGTTTAAAATGTGTTGAAATATTTTGACATAAAGTAAATTGGCTGGTGCCAGCCCAGCATGAATACAAACAGATAAAACGGACAATAATGATGACCAAAGCGGTCAGAGAAAGAAAGGAATACTGTACAAGAAGAACAATGACATAATTAAAAAAAGAATAAAGATAATTATGATAACAAAAGAGTTAAAAGGGAAGGAGGTCGGAGAAGTAGACAGATGCAACAGGAAGGATATAAGAATAGGAGAAATGACTTCGGGGTATTGCTAGTCTCTCCCTCATTATCACAGTGAGAATGAATCCCACTCCCTCTGAGGCTGTAAGGGATAATCAAACACCACCAGACAGAGATCTGCACACACAAAACTTCACAAACACCAATACATACACACACAAATTCACAACCAGTGGATGGAGCCACCTATGCACACACAAACATTTGTTTCATGAACTTAACACAGCCAAAAAAGAACTTTCAACGCAAAAAAATCATGGAGACACTGTTGCCTCAGTTGTCCATTGTTATTGCATCACAATCAACCAGGCAAATTTAAACGCATTCACATCTTATACTGTACATGTGGACACAGATTATACATTGTGATGCTAACACACCATGACACTAGTGCAATAGCCTGCAGCAATGTAGTACATTAGCAGCCAAAGATCAAAGTGCAACAATACAACAACCAGCAGTAATTGACAGCAATGCCCCCAGCAGCTGCCAGTTACAGGGTATTTAAGGTCATAATAGACTGGCTTGCTTGAGGTGAAAGGAAGTCTGGTCTACCCACTGCATTACAGCAGCCCATCACATTTTCACAACTTCCAGTCTGGAGAGTATTTGTCAATATCAGGGCAGGCAAGAGCTTTCCAAAAATGAGGTCTAATTGGATTCTAAAAGTGTGATGTAACTAATTGCACATTGGGACGGCTTGAAGGAGACTGAGGGGAAGGAAGGAGAGAGAGAGAGAGAGAGAGAGAGAGAGAGAGAGAGAGAGAGAGAGAGAGAGAGAGTCCAGAAGGGGAGTCAATCCTTTCAATGAGGGCTCATTTTAAAATGCTTAGTAAGTAGTATTGAAAAGTGCCCTGCTATGTGCATTGATTAACAGTAGGATTTAAGTCTCATAAAGAGCTCATTATGCTCCGGTATCCATCACACAAGCTATTAGGAGTTCAACCTTAATGTGTTTGTACCTTGAATGGAGAAATCGGAAGGAATACAGTGGGGGCACTGGCTGGCATTATGCACATAATGTGCAAAGAAAGCTTTGTGCAAGTGTGTGTGTGCGTATGTGCGTACGATTAAGATTAGAATCGTGTTTTCTAAAAGTTGTCGTTCAGACCGTTACGACTAATCTGTCAACTTCACAACAACATAATGCAGTGGAAAACCTCTCCATTGGTCCCCGAAACAATATATTTTATTTACTCAATTACTCCACCCAATATTGGAGCCGTTTACCCTCACAAGGGGCGCGGGCTATCGCAGCTGTTGTCGAGCAGTAGGTTGGGGTCACTCTGAACAAGCAATCATGCTCACACTCACACCTAGGGACAATTTAGAGTGTTCCATTAACCTACCTTGCATGTTTTTGGAATGTGTGAGGAAACCGGCGTACCCGGAGAAAACCCACGTAGGTACGAGGAGAACATACAAACTCCACACAGGAAGGCTAGAGCCCGGAATTGAACCACGGAACTCTGTGCTGTAAGGTGTACGTGCTAATCAATCTGTCCTTGAACAGAAGTAATTATTATTACTAAAAATGTGTGATGCTAGTTATACATTAAAATTGCCCCGGTGCCCCTATTGTTTAAGCAGAGCGAGAAATACTGACTTTAAGCCAACCGTCACGTTCCAGTACATTTGTTCTGCAGAGCCATAATTTAGTTGTACTTTTACGATACCGCCCCAACATGTACTGAATGTTAAGCCAAGAATCAGAAACACCACACCATTTACTTTCCCACAATACTTCTACAATCCAAAATTTGTGGGATTTTTTTTTTTTTTTTTTCTAAACTATAATCATCATGCGCGTGTTCAAGAAGTGAGACAAGATGAAGAAGCAAGGCTGAGAACTTGGGCACAAAATGGAATACATTACTCTCAAAGTGTCTTGGAAGAAGCTGAAGACGAACAACATGACGAAGAAGAAAAAGAAAACCAACCACTTGGGACAATACTGCGCTTGCCTTGTTAATCGTGGAGTGACGTCTTTGCTATACAGTATCTCGTTGCTTTCCAATAAAAATGTCTACTTGTATAATGCATGGTGTTGAACTTTTTTACATAATTAGATGCTCTGTAGAGCTGCTTGTCGTGTAATGAGTATCAGGTCAAACGACAAAAGAATTATGTTTTACTATAACACATACACATATAGAGATGCATGGTGGGAAACTGCTTAACACGTCCGCCTCACAGTGCGGAAGTGCAGGGTTTGAGTGCAGGGACCTTCGTGTGTGGAGTTCTATCCGTGCTTGTGGGGGTTTTCTCCGGGTATGAAGGTTTCCTCCAACATTTCAAAAACATGTGCGATGGGTTAATGGAACATACCAAATCACCCGTAGGTGTGATTGTGAGTGTGGGTGGTTGGTTATTTGTCCCACGTGTGCCCTGCGAGTGGCTGGCAAGCAGTTCAGGGTGACCGAGCCGACTGCCTGAAGTCAGCTGGGATAGACTTTGGCACGCCTGCGACCCTCATGAGGATAAACGGCTCCGATAATGGATGCATGGATGGATATAAGACATGTATCCATTTGCCACTAGAATTGTGACCAAAGTTGACTTCTGTTTTTGATCAAACCTCTTCACTTCACATATTGTAATTTTTTTTAAGCACCAACATTTTTCTCAGACCTATTCCCAATCAATATGACTGGCTTCAGCCTCTTGTGCTTGAGGCCATGGTACACACTATTTTTGTCCTGATTTTGCCCCTTCCAAACCAAATATGTCAAATGATAGCTGAAGATAATCCTATTCGATCATTTCGGTCTGTTGTGCTGGAACGAATGGATTTGGTCAGACATTGTTGTCCAAAATGGGTTTGGGGCAACAATCTTATATTAAATGTGTTCAATATGAACGAGGAAAAAATTTCAAAGGTTGTGAGGAAAGCTGACTGCTCTCAAATGACCTGATACAGTGAACAGTGACATAGACGAAATGTAGCCAATCAAAAAAGCATGACCGATGAACAAGGAAGTGTTGGTAAATAAAACAAAATATATCCAGAATCTTAAGGAGTGCGTGGTATCCTTTCTGTATGGAGTCTGTCACGTGAAAAAAATAAAAATAGAAATTTTTGTGAACCAGGCCTAAGGTGGATCTCATATCCAGCATATATATATATATATATATATATATATATGGTTTAATCCATTATATTCACAAACAACAGTTAGAAACAAGTGTTTTATACGTGTGTGCAGGAGCCACACAAAAAAAAAAACACTTTGGAGTTAACAAGTTCTTTGAAAGTGTAAGTAGGTTTAAGTGCTAGATAAGCAGGAGGAGTAAGGTCATCGAATGCGAGATAGATGGATAAAGTGAAGAAAGCCGAGGGGGTAAATCACAAGATCAGGATCGCATATCAATCACATTCCACCCACCTGTGTTTTCCTCAAGGTCACCAAGAGAGCCATTTCCACAAAGAAGCAAGAGCCTAACTTGAGCTTGTTAATTATTCTGGTGACAGCAGCTTGACTTCCCATGAACATCAGACAGAAGTGGATTATCCCCTTTATAAGAATGGCACTGGCTCATTATCATGATTGCTGCCATTGTAGAATTCACTACTATGGTACCAGCAGGGACCACAGATATTTGCATTTTTATGCACAAACATTCAGAAAGTGTCTGCACAATCAGAAATACAAATGCAAAATCGTCCAATACACATGCACAAGGCTGCCCTCGATTGTGAGAGTGTGTTCAGATGACGGAGACAATAGACATGCCCGCGACCATGAAGTGACCGTGAAATCCAGGCACAATAAGAAATGTAATTGGAAGATGACGGAAAAGATGGATAAATCAGTTTGAAAATTACAGAGGTGAGGTTTGTCTCAGATATTTTGTTTTTCCTGCAAATAACATCTCACTAAAAGTGGCACAATGTACGGTAGATGCACTACCAATGAAAATCACATTAACCTAATCGAAGGCTAATGACAATATAACTCACCAAGCATTATACAACACAAATTAAAGGGATAGTTTGAAAATACTAAAACGACGAGCAACAGTTGACCGTTGCTTTCACTTATCTCTCCCCCCAAAACCCCCCTCCTCCAGTCTCTGACGGAAGCCTTGGCCCTCAATAATGTGGAAAAGGCGTGCACTGCACAAAACATGCTTTGAAAACAAGCAGATGTGAGTCATGGCTGCAATGCAGATAGCAGAACTTGACTGACAGCCAGACAGACAGATGGACAGACACTTATTTTATGTATAATATAATACAGTACATGATATAAGTTGTTTTTTTTATGATTCATTCATGGTGTGACACTAAATATTTTTATTTTTCAACTGTACAATCAATTAAAAATCAAAAAGAGGCATTAAACCTGATCAAATATTGCTAAATCCATGTCACTTCTGAATTTTCTCGTTGCCCGAGAGCCCTTCGTTCTGCTTCTGTTTGCTAGTCTTATGCCCAGTTGTTCACGCAGAAGGGGCATCTTTGGCTTTCTGAAGATGGAATGACTAATAGCAACAAAACATGGGTAAACAAAAAAAAAAAAACCAAAAAACAAGCTTATCGGAGCTCAAGGACAGATGCATTGTGCAAGTGTGTGGTCATTTTTATCTATCTAGCTTCAAAAGATATGTGATTCATTAGACTCAATAGATGCGCTTCCTGATAATGGCCTCAGTAACAGGTAGCGATTGAGCGATACAGCGGCTGCATCGGTCACGTGACTTTTTCTCCAAGAGATACACGCACCGCCACGGAGTCTTCGCTCTGATTAACTTGTGTCGATACACGGCACCCATCACGAGCAGACATCTCCATCAAGTGATGACATTGAGGAGACTATTATCATTGTTTGTCTGGTTATTTACCTCCACTTACAGACAAAATTAAAAAGAAGGAAGTTACAAATCTCTCTACTTCATGTCAAGAAATATAATGTTGTTTGAGGTGCGGATTTCTGCATATTGATGACTGCATACATTCTCATGGGCTCATCAAGTAACCTCAACACACTTGTACCTCCTCCCGAGTTGCCCATTCGTCATCTCTTCCCTCCTGGATGAAATTTCTGGTGGAGGTTGTGAGCATGTAAACATAGGCGCGAGGACCTAGGAATATGCACTAGGGGAATGAGATGAGCCCATAATCAACGCAGTATGATCAAAAAAATCCTTGTGTGTATGAATTCACCCCGCAAAAAACAGGGGACACATGCTGTGTGTTTGAATCAGTCATCACCGAAACGGGAGTCGATCAGAATTGGACTGAGAAGGTCCATCAGTACTGATCCGGTTAGTGATGACACCACGAAAACCTTTGGGTGCAGAGCCCGTTAGGTCTTTTTTAAAGTTTGTGCTTTTGTCTTTCTTGTTTGGTTTTGTTTCCACCTGTTCTTGTCATCCGGGTTCTTTGTGTCAACAAGTTAGCTCCCTCAACCCTTTATATCTTATCCAGATGTTCCTTGTTGTCTTGTCAGTTTTCCTGTATTTAGTTCCCTGTTTTCTGTCAGTCTTGGTCGAATCATTGTTGCTATCACATTGCTTGGTCCTTCTGTTTCGAGTTGTTGTTTGTTACTTTGGTTTCTTGGTGTTTTCAGGACTGTTTGTGTTTTATGTTCAGTACACCCTGCTTCTCCTGCCTCCCTGCTATTATTGGGTCCACTACCTTCACGCAAAACATGACAAAAATGAGGAAACAAAACTATGAAGCAAAGGTAAGGATGGGTGATGGCCACAGGACAAATGATAAAACAAAACCGGTGACGTGCGCCGCCAAAGCAGGGACGGGTAGTGTCTGCAAGACATGCCCTGCCGAAGCAGGGACAGGTTGCGGTCGCAAGACATGCCCCGCCGAAGCAGGGAAATGTGGCGGCCGCAGGACGTGCGCCACTGGAACAGGGATGGGTGGCGGCCGCAGGATGTGTGTAGCCGAAGCAGGGACAGGCAACGATTGCAGGATGTGCATCTCTTGAGCCAAGTGGGAACGAAATAAATTCTTGCCTCAGGTCCCGAAGGGTCCATTTTTGGCCAGATCGATCTGACATGTCTGCGTGATGGTTGGTGACCCCAAAAAAAAAGCAGGGATGCAGGAGAAGCAGTGTGTACTGAACGAAAGGTATTGGGGAAAAAAAAACACTCGCAGGGGTATACTGGAAAAAAAAAAAACAACCCAAAACACAAAGTCTTGAAACCAAAGTCACAAACAAACATACAAAAACCAAAACGAGAAGGACAAAGCAACATGATAGCAATAACAATCCGAACAAGACTGACAGAAAACAGGGAACTAAATACAAGCAAACTGATGAGACAACAAGGAACACTTGCACAAGACACAAAAGGCTAAAGGAGCTGATTGGTTGACACAAGGGACCCGGATGATAAGAACAGGTGGAAACAAAACCAAACTAAGAAGACCAAAATCTAAACCAAAACACAATCAAGACACTTCCATCAGTATTGATGGAAATACACCACTCTAATCAGTAATGGTGAAGGTACATATTTCACCTTCTATGTTCTCCTCTCTGTCCTCTCATTCTGTCATTTGCTAAAATATAAATAAAAGACTGAGGGACAATCCAACAGGGTGCCACAGAGCCTCTGTTTATTAAACTAATCCTTCAATCCACATTCTTCGGGCCTCGCAAACTCCTCACACAGCCTTAATCTGAGTCAAAACAAAGGGATTCGATATGACATGGTCCCTCTCTCTGTGTCGCTCTATGGCTGCCAGCGTGGGTTTGGGGTTATGTGCAAACACTGAAAAACCCACTGGCACTGTTGCATGAGCTTGCTCGTCACACCCATATTTGCTAAAGACTGATTCGCGCAACCCACGTCTTGTGTGCTGTGAGTGCAGGCTGCCTGCGACGAGTCAGGCAGTTAGAGCCAAGATGCAAACAAACTGGGTAATGACACATAGCTCAAAAACTCATGGGAGACATGACAGGGAAGATGAGAATAAGCTGTGGTAAAGAAACAAAGCAACAGCGTGGAGAATATAGCCAGAATAACTAAACAAACCAAGCTTATAATATAGACACAACATGATAGGGGGGACAGTCAATTTGATTTGCAGAGAATGCCAGCGCACACATTTGTGCATACAGGCCTGCAACAGTTCATAGTTAAAAAGCAAATACCTCGTCAGCCAGTCAATGTGGCAGACACTCAGTGAGCATGCAGACAAGGTCGCCGGGATCTGCTCAAGTCCAAACCAAGCATTAAAAAGGAAAACAAAAAGGTGACTGAATTTGGCAATGGATGCTGATGCCAGACGGGTTCAGTTTGAAACAGTTGATCCACTGGGATTTTCAACACAAACAGCCCTCAGTTTTCCGAGATTGCCCCGACAAAAGCAAATGAACTAATATATATGCATATATACATATATA
>NW_017805744.1:7065600-7098423 GCF_001891065.2 Hippocampus comes
GAAGACAGTGTGATAACATGTTGGTGATTGTCGAAAATGCTTCAAAATTTTGTGAAAAAACAGTTGGATCGTGCCAAATAGTCATCAAAGGCATAACTGCATGGGCACATCTTTGTTTAAAGATTACAATGGAAAATAAATATGAGTTTAACGAACTGATTGTAAAGAAGGCAGCAAGAGACACCTTCGATAGAACACCAATGAAAGTCTGTATGCATAGTGGCACGCTGGCATCATATTCTCAAATTATGGACCTGCCCGTGTCTGCCTGTGCATCCGACTTCAGAGCCCAGGCGAATGTCTGGCGGTGTAGAAAAGCCGTCAGTCGGTTTGCAGTCTAACACCATTAGCTTGAACCTCGTATAGGTACATTGCTTGTTCTTTTTTTCAATGAAGGAATTCCCATTCAGCTTCATTCTGTTCAATCTAAATTGCACAGGCTAGTTCACCTCTGCCCGAGGACTAAGCCCCAATGGAGAGACTCGGGGCAAACTTTGCCGTGAAGCTACCAGTGAGTGATTAAAACAACCGAGTGCTGACAAGCTAGGCATTCTGACTGCAAGGGAAAGGGCCAAGGCTTAATAACTCAGTGTCACGCCTTGACATTCTTACCATCTGTCCGGGTAAAATATTCATATGTGCAATAAATGTCGCTGGGGACAGACGGTGACACTGTCTAATTAACACTATGACAGAGGTGACACTTGAAGGGCTTTGCCTGATTTCAACTGTACAACATGTTTCACTGTGTCCATGTCATGCAAGAATCGTACTGTCTACGCAGAGGTGAGCCAGTGAGGATCCCGGAAGTCAGCTCAACTTCCATACCATCTCTCGGAGGAAAGTTTACCGATTGTTCAACAAAACTGCTAGTTGAAGAAATAAGACACACGTCAAAAGGTGTAAATGACAGCAGGCTGTATAGAACCCAAGAGTGAGAGACCCCTGCAGTGAGGAAATGCCAGAGAAGAGTCATTTCCTTGGGCTGAAATGTCAAAAAGCTGCAGAAGGGTGAGGGGAGACGTTTCTCTGACTTAGACAGCGTGACTTGCTTCAACCCAGGTAGACACATCTGGGTCACAACAAGCCACAGTGATTCATACCTGAACCTCAAAGAAGATTGTCACTGCCTGAGAGGTACACACCATCAAAGGTGGGAAATTGTTCTTGAAGTTTGTTAAGGAGAATAACAACAAATCAGAAGCAGAGAATAAGGGTGTCTCAAAGGAATCTTATTTCGAAAATCCCTGTTGCGTTTATATTTGTCTACCCATGTTTAACACGGTAATTTTAGAGCTGTCACATTCAGGGGTTTGCATATTACATCACTTTAGATCAATTGTTTGAAGGATTGCCGATCATGTCGTATTTTATAGAGCTAACATTCGGATGAATGAGGTTATGCTGTATGGGAGCTCGATCTTTGCAGCAATGGAGGCAAAATGGTTTTCACTACTTGGTAGCAAACAGCAGGGAGAAATAGTGACATGCTAATCGATATTGAAAAATCGATACCTCCGAAAGCAGATCTTTGTGCTCTAAGATCAATTCTCAAATCAAAATATCAATACCATTGATATTGATACGTCTGTCATGAAAGTTGATGTGCTGTTTATTGTCTACAGTAACACTTAAGTAGCTATTGAGATATTGTCTCCATGATACATGGTTTCTGGGAATTACTTTTTCTTTCGCCTTCAGTGCAGTGGCATGCCACGCTGCTAAGTCAGACACTACGGGCTCTATTTCTCTTGACAGCGAATCCCCCGATTTTCATATAAGTACAAGGCTCGCTGTGCGTGTTTCCCAGTTTGGCAGACCAGTTTCTGCCAAGCTGGGCTGGCAAGAACAGCAGAAGGAATGCCTTGGAGATGTGCATGGCACAGTGACAATTTGGTGGCAGAAAGTCCATCTAAACCTTATGCCTGCTCAAACCACGTCAAAGTGGCTAGCGCAGTAGAGACAGCTGGTCGAACATGACATATTTCGTTCAAAAATATGGGAACAGTGGGCATCAAGCCCTCTGAAGCATTGTACTTTTCATTGTATTCTAGTAGTTCGGCACCTGCAGATTCAGCCATTTGGGGATTTTTTCAATGCAATTATAATGGGTGGCAATAGTTTGTGGATTTTCACATGACGCCCCGGTCCCTTAAGAATAGTGGGGATCCACTGTATTTTCCCACTGGGCAGTACAGCTATTCGGGCCACACGAACAATCAGTGTGGGGGCGGTCTCCAAGTGTCCACTCCACTGTCCAGATGTGCTTCTGCCATTTCATGTCTCTGGTGCCCAACTAGTGCGCTGCAATTAAAGGGAACGAAAGCAGCCACTCTGCTTGGCCATTACTGAATTCAGCTGTGACCACTCCCAGAGCGGCGCAGCCCTCCCTCTCGCAGTCAGCCAGTCTATACTCGTTTGCAAGGTTACCAACATTGGATCTAAGCTATTTCAGTTCTACAAACAGCAAGATGCATTTTGTGATATTTGTCATCAGGAGTTATTGCAACACAACAAACCTTATAAAACAGCTCAGATTAAACCACAACACAGAAGATTATGCGTTGATGAAGCGTGCTGAAGAGAACACAGTGTCAGGTACTGCTGTTCGGGCAAGGCAGATGTCTTTGACACTATCCAGGTAAAGAGACAAAAATGTGGAGCTTTAAGTGGCGCTAAGCACTGTTGCTGCTTGAGTTGTTCAAATTCATAAATATGGTTATTAATCAAGTATGTAAGTAAATGAATACAAGCTTCAAAAAATACTAACTTGGAACAATAATGTGCCTCATTGAGATTATCTCAATCACCCAAAAAAGATGAGATTTATTCAAGTAAATTTTTCGAAATAATTGATCATACAAAGTGAATTACATAGACATGGTACAGAGCAATTGTGATAAAACAGCAATGGGAAATTTATGTATCAGAAAAGATAGATTAAAAAACATCTTAAATTTGTTTCAACTGTTAAACATTTTAAAACATAGGTATTAACACACTCATGCAACTATTGCGGCATTTATTTATTCAATTAAATATTTACTGGCAATTTCAATTTGATTCGCAATGTATTCTAAAAACAACAAGCACTTGTATGATACATACATACACAATATACGCCAGAGTTTAAATAAATTAATCATCATCATCTATCTTGCATTCTTTATGCAGCTATGATTTGAAAGACACAGCCTTTTTTTTTTTATTTTCAGCATTTCCCAGGCATATGATGTGTATTTGGGAAGAGTATCGATATCGGATCGGTATCACCGATACCAGCTTGAATCTTACCCAATACTGGGTCGGAAAGGAAATCTTTGGTATCAAACATCTCTACAGGGAGCTTCGTTTTCAAACCTAGACCATTTACAGAAGAAATGAAGGAACTAATGCAATACAATACAATACAATACAATACAATACAATACATGCTGATTTATATAGCGCTTTCACAACAGCAGCAGCTGTAACAAAGCGCTTAACAAAACAGTTAACATAAAGTAAAATAATAAACACAACACATAACATAAAACACGGACAGTCGTGCAGTCCTAACCACTTTTCCGGGACACGCTTTGTTGTTTGAAGCAGTTTGAGATGAAATAGGAGAGAATCAAAGTGTCCTTTCACCAGTGGATCAGAGACGTCATGCTCAAAATGTGCACACGTTGGCTACAAGCTAAGTTTCAAAGTCAACAAGCTGTAGCATCCATTGACGAAAAAAGAGATTGGTTCACTTCTCCTGTCCCATGGAAATCCATTTCAATTCCAAGCGGCGAATCTCGGTTTCAAATGCGCATCGGCGCTCTGCGCCAACGCTCCTCTCTCCTCATCCTCAACTTCAAGCCATCCATCCAGCCGCACAAACGCCGACTGTCCAACAGCGCCGACATCTCCACTGAACAAAACGGGGTTGTGAAAAATGCTGCCCATTACAGGCGCAAAAAACACAAGCGCCCCAGGTCTGTCCAGCACCGACAGTCAATGGCGCCGACATTCCTCCCAATCAAAATCTGTGCTGGTACAGGCGTGTTGCCGAGAAGGCGCAACCACCAAGCACAGATACTTATCCTTTGACGAATGTCGTGGCCAAAAAACGCTGAAAACAGTCCATATCAGGTCCACACGATGAAACAACAAACAAAATGTGACAAAACAAAAGACAAAAACAACAAAAAAGAACAAAAAAGCAAGGCTCTTGAAGATAATAAAAAATGTCAATGAATGTGGGACTAACAGTTTGGAAAAAGCACAAAAAAACCCTTCCTTTTGTCATGCCCTTGCATACACAACATGTGCCCTCTAGAAGTAACCCACCCAGTTGTGAAGGCAGCAAGCAAACACCATCAGTGACACACTGAAAAAGTCGTCAGCTCTGCAGCACCCAAGGGAACAATCAGGGAAGTTAGGTGTCTTACAGTGCCTTGAATGCCATTTATCTTGTTTTGTCACTGCCAACCCTGAAGGCAAGCTGATTCAATGTTCACAGGTATCATTGCTAAAAAGAATTCTATTCAACAACACTGATTGCAATTCAATAGGGCACTACTTCACTGTCCATAAAATATGAACTTCTCCAAGCTATTTGAGAGATGCCATACTGTAAATGAGAAAATAATCAATTTATGTACTACGCCGATTGAAATGAGCAAACATACTGTATGTCAGTAGGGTGCATAAAATATCTACTTTTTACCTTAACTGATACGAGAACATAATTCCCCCACTTTCAGCCCCGTCTGTACACTCACTTCCATTGCCTGCTCCCGAGAGAGGCTTTTGTATGAAGCACCTTTAATGGGATTGTGAGGGATATATTGGACTTCATGATGAGTTTTGACACACGGTGTGTGGATCATGCGTGTAAACGCTGAAGTGTGTGTGTTTTTTGGATTGTCATGTAGGGTGCTTTATTATGCCACTTTCACCACTCGTGTTACTGTGTGCACTCACACTCCAAAGCCATTAGATTCTATATAAAATCCCAAAACTGAAAACTTGGAAGCTGAGAGCAGCGCAATCAGTAGGCCGGTAGCCTGCAGAGTGCATCTCTGCACTCGTGATCTGTTACAGGACATTTCCTGATTGATGGTACTGTTGCACTTTAATGTGTAATCTTCAAAATCTGTGGCATTATCTGTTCTTTCAAGGGTGCCTTTTTTTTTCCTTTTTGATCAATTCTAGAGGTGGAATATTGTACTGGACAGCTAGTATATGTATCCTTTTTTCTGACTGGACGTAAATGTCCACTGTACTGCAAGTGTCTCCAAAGGAATCGGCTCAGTGTCTTGAAATGGCGTTTGTGCCTTTGGGGCCGGCAGAAGACAGCTACAGCCACTCCAGCACCAATGACATAGCTGACTGGTTCCATTTAGCATGCTAGATTTAGCTTCATTAGAGAAGACGTGGCTGGGAAGGCACACGGAAGAAATTAAATGAGGGATAAGATGGGGGGAGCTGACAGACACTGTAGGCCAGGGCAGGTCCACTTTGCAAAATGGCTGAACAAATGCAAAAACTATCTCATAAAACCTTATAAAGACGACATATCTATATTGACCAGCCAGCAGAGGGACATGTCGTGATGTACCTGTTGGGGATAAATTAGGATTGCAAAAAAAATAATATATATACATATTTTTTTTTCATTCAAAAAACAGTACCAGTAGTTGGCAAAAGAAAGGGCAATGTCCTGAGTCCCTTTCTGGGCACGATAAACAACAAAACAAGAAGAACCATAGCATAGCATAGCAATAGAGCTCACCCAACATAAAGGATGGCAGCTGGCGCAGCGAGATTGTACGTTAGTAAAACCTCACTCTTCTGAGCCTTCAAAGCTACTGACTTGGTGGTCAGTGTTCCCAACCTGGCGATGTGGTGTCGTCACTGATTTGAAGAAGCCCAAGTAGGTGGAAATCGGATGGCGCAGGAGTCGCCACCATTACGCCAATGGGCGCAAAGGTTATACGGCACAATTAACATTTTTATATCATTCTCTGAATCATACAATAACATGATTGCACAACACTACACTGGACCAGGAGGTGCTTCCTGTGCTTCCATTTCATACATGATGCTGGAGTGGGGCCTGATGGCTCGCTCCCAACTGTGCTTCTCTGACTAATTTTATTAAGTTTATTGCTAGTTAGAAACCAAATCAGTGCGCTAGAAGGTGCAAAATGACACTCACATAGCCTAATTAATAGAAAATTAAGTCATTTCTCCAAGACTGTGAACAGAACCGTGAAGGGTGGAGCTTATCATTGCACCTTCTTCTTCTTCTTCTTCTCCTTTCGGCACATCCCTATTCAGGGGTCGCCACAGCGAGTCAGTAATTTCCATCCGCCCCTGTAAACCGTCCTACCAACTCGCATGGTCGTCTTGGCAAAAGTTTTACGCCGGATGCCATTCCTGACGCAACCCTCCCCATTTCTCCGGGCTTGGGACCGGCACTGGGGAACAGTGCACCCCCAGGGGAGGGCACTGCCCCCCAGCGGCTGGGTTGGAGCTTATCATTGCACCGGCCTTTAATAATTCAGCCTCGGGGACAGTTTCGTACCGGGGCTCGGTACCCATCCCTAATCAGGTCTTCAGTCTTAAACACACTTGGCTGTGTCCAGCTCAGCCTCACTTAGGCACGGCGATACTATGACTCCGCTGACATTAATTACTCCATGAATATCATCACTACACTGTAATTCTTTTGATAGAAATGTGATAAGAATTGGTGAAAAATAGTGGTTTTGTTTGATTGTACGCTAATTATACTGAAGGATTCAAGTTGACTGTTCTCGTACCTTTGTGCACAGGCCGATATTGAATTTCATGCTCCCTGCGCATTCACCACTGCAGTACATTCCCAACTAAGGAGCTCGAGGTAATGTGGCAGTTTTATTTGTTTACAATGTTTAGGCTTCCCACAAATAGCATGTGACGCAGTTCCTAACTGAGAATAGTTACATTTAGGCAATCGACTGGGCACGTTTCGTCATGAGAGCTGCAGCTCAATTCATTTGGAATGAAGCAAAAATCCAATAGAGTTTTATAAGTGGCTCGAGGAAAGTAGAGAGTCGGAGAAATGTCGGGAAATGGATAAAAGCAGGAGGGGGCGGTGGTGGTTTGCTGATTCTGTCATTTAAAATGGATAACCTGCCGCTGGTATACTTGTGTAAACGTATAGACTGAGCAATGCTGCCTCTCCAATCCCATCTACTCGACTTAAATATGAATGACAGATAAAATATAGATGCTCCGCCACTTCTGTCAGTTACTGAACCCCTCTCCATGTTTCCTTCTGTCTTTGAGTGTGTCTGCAAAGACCTCCCACTCAACCTTGTGTACCCCTCTGGCAACAGCAAAAACCTTGTTTGAGGAGCCAACAGTCCGTGCTCACTTCCATTACTAGATATGACGACACCTGAGACAAATTCCCTAGAAAAGCTGCAGCAGTGATGAGCGGGGGGAAATTAAACCAAGGCAGAGTTGCAGTAGTTTGCCTCAGAGATGACGGTGTCTGAGAAGTGAACTGGTGTGAGTCATGGCACCTCATGTGTCATGTGAATAATTATTGCATGCATGTGCGAATCTTCTTCACGACCCCACACGCCTTGTCCTCTGCAAGCTGCTCAGCTTCTCACTCCATTTGCTGCAGACTTCATACACATCTGCCCACAAAATGCATTTCTCTCCCTCTCTATCTTTCTGTCTCTCTCTTGCTCCCACTCTCTCACACTCACACACACACACACACACACACACACACACACACACACACACACACACACACACACACACACACACACACTACTGAGTCACGCAGCCTCTGAACACTTATTTGCA
Source organism: Hippocampus comes (assembly GCF_001891065.2). Lineage (NCBI taxonomy): Eukaryota > Metazoa > Chordata > Actinopteri > Syngnathiformes > Syngnathidae > Hippocampus > Hippocampus comes. Next base: position 7,073,443 of record NW_017805744.1, read on the forward strand.
GTCTGTGACACAACAGCAGCCGCCTCTAAACAACGTCAGCCCAGAGCTCCCACTCGTCTGCCTAATTACATTCGCCTTTGCTACAGCAAGTTCACACACCACTGCGCGCTCGTGTGTGTGTGTGTGTGTGTGTGTGTGTGTGTGTGTGTGTGCGTGCGTGCGTGCGTGCGTGCGTGCGTGTGTGTGAGAGAGAGAATGAAAGAGAAAGTATGGGAAAAATGCAACACCCTTGCAAACTTTAGGCAACTCAGACATTCCTTTCTATGTAGTTGAAGACACAGCACATAAAAAAAAAAAAAAAAGTCTGAAGCTTCCAAAAAGCTCTTGTGAAGTCAAGGATAAAAAGCCAGCAAGTAGGTGAGTGGATAGAAAGGTGGGAGGAGGGGATGGATACACCCTCTGAGAAGAGCAAGTGAGAAAATGCAGTGAGGGGAAAAGTATCGTCTCAAGGGAAAATAATACCTCATTGATGTAACAATTTCCCCTTAACCTCAAACAATGCATTTCTGAGCAAAAAGGGACAGAAACCTGGGAGTTTTCTTGATAAGGTGCATCCAAGTTCGTTCTCCTCAGTTCCTTCCTTAGGCTTGCTTTAGATTGCTTGAGCAGGAATTAGAACGTCTCTTGGTGAAATGACATTTTATTCAAGAATTTGGCTCTGTGATTAACCTGCTCAATTTGCTAATGCAACTGTAATCAAGCTTTTCATCTCTCCCAGAGGGGTTCCAAAGCTTTTGAAAGAGACAAATCACGTTAGTGATGAGCTCTATTCTGAGCTGTTTCCTCTTTACCCAACCTTCAAACGAAGAAGCAAACATGTTGTTGGAAACACCTCAAGAAGTAACGTTCATTCCATCCAAAAATCAAATATGCATGGCACAGCTGCAAACCGACCAAGACATGACTGTTTACCTCAAATTGACAGAGCGAGCGAGGAGACCACTGTCCAGAGAAGAAGCCGAGAGGCCCACGGCTACTCTGGAGGAGCTGCAGAAATCCACAGCTCAGGTGGCACGGGACCACTACAAGCCGTGCGCTCCACAAATCTGGCCTTCATAAAAGAGTAGCAAGAAGAATCATACCAATATCTGTGGGGAGAGAACTGTTTAAATCACATCCCTAATTATAGTTGATTTCCCGAATTTATTCAGACACCTCTAATATTACCAGTGCTGTATATTCATGTTTAAAGTAGTGTAGTTTGTTGATTGATTCAATCAAATTTGTTTTAAAAAATAGCAAGACATTTGTCTAGCTCAAGGGTCACCAACGTGGTGTAACAGTAAGTTGATGACACTCGTAATGTTGTAAAAGTAAGAATTTGAAAATGTGAACACTGACAGAGATTTCTAGATATAAAGTGTCGCATGTGAGATGTGAGATGAAAATTTAAAACAACACCATTATCCATCCATCCGTCTATTTGCAACACCGCATATCCTGAACGGACTCTTGTACAGAAACATTATGAAAAGTAATTTTAGTAAATGTCTTATTTTAGAAGGGTGTATCAAGCTGGTTGCCCTTTGCATCGATCAGTCCTCAAGAAGCAGCTCTTGGTTGCAAAAAAGATTTGTGACCCCTGGTCTAGAATCTCGCTAATGTTTTTATGGCGAAAAATAGGGTGCTGTGAAGAAAATGAAAAACATTTAGTGGACATGTTTTTGTTTGTTTTTTTGTATTTATCAGCAAGCAACAAATTTATATTTCTTTTTATCCGAATACCCGATCATCCAATAGAATGTTAAGAAGGATATCTGAATTCCAAAATATTGAATAGTTGCGGCCCTACCTGTGACTAATCCATACAGAATCCATATAAAACAAGACCCACACTCAAACACATGAATACTTCATTCTTGTCAGGAAGTACATCCAAATAAAATATCAAGACAGATTTTACATTTATTTCAGGAACAAGCGATTACATTTTGTTGAAATGAAGATTTATGGTCCATGCCTCTCATTATGAGATATAAAACAAACTTCTTCTGAAGCAGTGTCACTTTCTACCCACTCCTGCTCTCACACAGATAGAAACAGTCCGTCTAAGTTTCAAAGCCTGTGAAATATTCATAAGTACCGAAAGGGGGGGGGGGGGAACTTAATACACGTAACAAGACACCACTGCTTTTGTCATCGCTCTCTCTCACATTTCGCTCTAACTTCCCTCCTGTCTCTTTCGTGGTCCCTCTTTCTGTGGTTCTCATGAATAATGGACACTTACAGAAGCCAATGTCTCAGATTGTTCCAGCTTTGGATCCAGCTCTGACTGCTGCACTGATCAAAATTGTCTTCCTAATTAACTGTAAAAGTCTTTGTCGTGCAAATATATGGCCACACAACAGTGACTTTGTTGCGCTTGGAAGTTCAAACTAAAGGCTGACGTTGAACACCTGCAAACAAGTTGCACCCAATGAACAAATTCATGTGAAGGCATTCTTGTGTGACCATTAAAATGCAACAACAAAATCATTAATAACACAAATACAACAAGCTGTCATCCTCTAAAACACAGCAACACAGAGACATAAAACATTTTTGAAATGTATTTTTGTGCAGCCCACCTTTTACAAAAAACAGCTCCCTTGAAATTGCATGAGTCCATTGCAACACCCCACACAACGCACACACACACACACACACACACACACACACACACACACACACACACACACACACACACACACACACACACACACACACACACACCCTTCCGTCAGCTGGGATAGGCTGTCTCAAGCAAGTTGTACAGAAAATGGATGGATAGTTCAAGCTATGGTATGAGCTCTGCATTGTAAAGCTTAATGTGTAGAACGTTGGATTTATTTGCTGACAGTAAAATATGTCTCTTTTTTTGTCTGTTTTGCTGATTAGAATGCTGAGGGTTTTTGGATGTGCTTCTTCGACTGACCTCCTGATGAGACTGACTTGAGCGCAATTCTCCTGAGAGATCGGGGGACATGCATAACGCTGATTCTTGCCTGATTAATATTTAAAGGATGCAGTGTTCTGTTATGTTAATCAGACCTGCAAGGTAGCTTATGGAGGGTTATAACCTGTACATTCACATTTTCTGACAAGGCAAGAAGACAATAGGCGGCCCAACTCTGACTCATATCACTGAAACATATTTATTTCCATGACGACTGTACTCCTCTATGTCAATGTGTAGTCTATCCTCTTTTAATCCTCTCATCTCTTCATTATGCTAATTAGGACCAAACTCCTAAGTGCTCTTTTCTCTCTTTCCTCCTATCTGGCTCGTGTTTCCCTTTGTGGTATACTATGCCGATTTAATCACGATGGCTCAGAGACTTATGAGCATAAAAACACAGTTTTAACCCTGCTGCCATTGATGTACTGTTCACTTAATGGTGTTAACAACCGATTTCACTGCAAATTAAATGTTAATTTTGCCCAGAAAGTATCAATTCAAGCACACTGATTTGTGTTGTACCTGTGAGTGTGAATTTAAATAAGCCTTGTTTGCATGCTTCAGTGCCTGCGAGAATGTGCAACCTCACTTGCATTTAGTGTTCTCGCAGACGGTAAGCAAACACCCCTCTCTGTGAACTCTTTACAAATCTTGTAAGGCAATACACCAGCATTCTGCTCTTGATCACTCGGATGGGAAGATACTTTCTTGCTGCCTTTCATTTCATAATGCCAAATGTTATTTGATTTATGTTACACTATTCAATGTCGCCCTGACAAAATCTGTTCACAAAAATAAATAAATCAATCATTGACCATATTTATCTATCTGCATGTTCCCGTGGCGCTCTTCTACTTCATAGCCGGAGGAGAGTTCTCCCACTGGCTGTGAAAATCAAAGTCTGTCTCAAAAACAAAGCAGAGAGCTGAAGTTGCTTTTTGGCAACAGCAATACAAGACCTAAGAGCAGACGGCAGATTTTATTAAAATACCTTTTTTTTTTTGCTTTTAGCACCGCATTTCTCTCTATTGCTTTCCCATAGACTAGTTTGGCACAATTCTACTTGCAACTACTGTATAACGTAAAAGTGATGTTTTTTTTCTTTTTTATTTCAATAAGCTTTGGCACACCTAGCAACACACACACACACGCACGCACGCACGCACGCACGCACGCACGCACACACAGAGTATATATCCCAAACCTTGTTTAATTGTTACTCAAGATCCAAAATAATATGAATGCAAAAGTGTCAGGATGGAGCATTATTGAAAGGAGAGTGAATATTTGGGTGTTGTCATATCTTCTTTTTAAGTCAAAAAGTATAAATAATATGTAGAAATTAATTGAATTAACTTTTTATCATTTGTAATTAAAATTGTTTCATATACATGTTAGGGATATAGATGTTCCGATCATGCTTGTTTGGCATTCGTGTCCAAGTCCCTATCCAATACCTTGCCATTTCATTCAGAAAAAAAAAAAAAAGCATTCATCCAATTTTTCTCACATTAATATAGAACGATACATGCATCAATGTGTATGTACACTTTTATTTTGAAGCTGTAACATCGTTTCACCACGTAACAGCTTACCTGACTTTTCTCCAGACCGTGTTGAGGCATCCTTTATTTTTGTTACAAACTGTTGCTACCGAAGACAACACCACCAAATCGTCCTGAAATTATGTCCAATCGCTAATTAAAGTCACTTAAAAAAATGACTTAACTGGCTGACAATGTATTGTACGCCGCCTGTTGCGAGCGCTCAAGTTAATAGACATAAATGACTCTGTATACTTTAATGCTGACAGCCTGACACAGTTGCCGTTCCTACTGATCACTTTTTCATGAACCATTGTATTTTTTCTGAGTTTGAAATGTCCTGGATGAATGAAATTACAAGCATGGAAAAAGATCTGAAATTAGACATGAAACTGTATTTTGAAATCATGCCACTATTTCATTATACTAATTAAAAATATGATGCTCAGTATAACATGCCAGAACATTTCACCCATGCATTCCTTTTTAATTATGTGATTTATTTCACACCGTCCAAATTAACACTGAAATTAGCCTGTACACGTGAAGCCATCAATCAGCTAACTGACTGTGTCAGCCCACCTTTTGCTCTCCGTCTCCCACTCATTTAAGCCTGATGAAACAGTCATTGCCCTCAGCTACATTACTGCTCACTGGCTGCATTTAGTGTACATGTACAGAGTGAATCCGAGCTTTGGCGGAAGCCAGGCGAAAATAAGAGGGATTTTTGTGTTCGTCTGAAACCAAAACGAAAAACGTTCGGTATGATGCGTTTTATATCACCTTAAAAGAAACATATATATATGTAGACCGGCCACAGGGCTACATCTTCCTATGACACTTGGTTATCAGACCACATGACAGAATTAGGGGGACTGGCAGCAAAGAAAATCGACATACTCTGAACAGAGCGCTTGCTTGTAAGAGAGAGAGGAACAGACACATATTGTCAGGGGAGGGGTTGTCACATACAACCAAAGCAACGTCAAGATAGGAAAATGTCACAAGAAAAAAAATCGGAATAATTTCAGATTAAAATCAAAAGAGTTACTTGCGAGCGTTAACTCAGCACTGCATGTTTGCTGTGAGAGGTCATGCCTAATGAGGTGGCTGGGAGCGCTGTGGGTGTATTTAGCAATAATATGAAATGAAAGCAACATAAAAAGCTGCATATAAAATGACTGGCAGGGTAAGGCAGATAAATACACACTATAACCTTTATAGAACTCAGCATGTTCACAAATCCACAGTTTAAATGTCAATGGCAGGAGGCAGCACAAAGTACTGGATGTATAGAGCACTTACTGTCAAGCTTTTGAATGACTATTTCAAGGATACCTTGTCAAAGACATGTTTTTAAAGGCATTTACATGAGTAGTGCTAGCTTTCCAGTCAACGCTTCTGGACACATTTTGCAATGAGCCTCTGAGTAATTAGCAACGTGACAAAAAGTAAGTTCAATAATGTATTTCTGCATGAGGTACAAAAGCCTTCACCAGCACAAGTCTAATATCACGGAGGTTTAAAACTGTAAGCGAGATAGAGCAATTGCGGGAGGTAGAAGGGGGCCTCAAGTCAAATTCCAGAGCAATAGAAAAAGCGTACGGAATAGCATCTGTTACTGACAGACCCACAACAAATGAACTTTCAATTAATTGACATTTGCTCCCAATTATTCCTTCTCAAATCTACATGGATGCTGTTACTGGGAACAAATGAGAGCTGCGATTTAGCAGAGCAAATGTCCAATCTTATCATTTTAATCGTATTTTTTAAATATAAATCAATGAGCTGGTTAAGTTTAAAGGGTGAAATCGGTTTTAATGATTCGCTTATATAGCTGGGCATGAAGAAATTAAGCAAGTTATCTCCTTCATTTGTCGTCGCTAACGTGCAAACAAACCACGAGGGTTTTGAGCGTGTGACACCGTCAGGCAGTTCTCAACATATTGAAGCCAGTCCAGAACCGTAGAAAGATGGTTTGAAAAAAAAAGCATCAACAAAAGCATGAATGAGGCCCTCACTGACGTGGTTTGTTAGTGATGGCAAGATTCGAGCACTGTTCGTAGAGGTTTGGCGAGCGAGTAGTAAATTTTAATGAACAGGTGGAGCCCAGAACAACTCCCTGTCTGCAAACTCCAAGAGATGCAGAGACCCATGTTGAGAGATAGTTGTCCAACCTTCCCGTGCAGCTCCTTTGCAGCCAAAATATGAGGGTTGTGATGACAGCGAAACATTTAACAGACTACCATAATTGATGGAAGTGGTCTCCCGTTAGAGCCGATCGTCCATTAAATTGAGGTCCTTTTTGTGCATGTGTGTGTGTGTGTGTGTGTGTGGGGGGGGGGGGGCCCCAAACATGTTTTCCATTTTGATGAAGTTGAGCATGCCTTTGAGCATTGTTATATTACCTGTCTGTATGTGTTCCTTCAGCATTTGTGTGTGATTATTTGTCAATTTGAAGGAATATCACTCCCCAAAGTCAATGCAAATTTTCTGTTAGCATGTCAATGGGAGTTTACATTGACTTAAACATTAGCACTGGTAATGTTTTTAAAACAAAGCATGTCTTTTATTGAAACATACAATATGTGTAATTTTTTTTGTTGTGTGTTTAGTTTTACATTAAACTCCAACTGGGGTATTCCTAAACGACTTATAGCATGCTCAGTATGGGGAGAATCACATACACATCACATGCTTGACCCACAAGCAACACAGCGCATTCAGGGTACTTTCCCAACATCGGGAACTTGAAGACACACCACACAATTTGGTACATGAATCGTCTTTCTTCTATTATAATATTTTTATGATTGTTTAGAAGCCCAAATCAAACTTAAAATTAAATTTCAATTCACTTCCCAGCCCTGGTTCATTTTACAAACTATGTATGGTGAGCATGTACTATTTTGTGAGATGTCTTAGGCAGCGTATGACCAAAATAAGAATCGGTCCACCTGATTTAGCACTGTTTAATGATTACTGATGAAGTTGCTCAGTTAAATACAGACCAACAATTAAGAACCTGCCAGTACGGAGTCCACGCTACTAATGAGCTGGAGCGTGCCCAGGCCTGTGCACCTTTGTGCTGAGGTGTGTGTCAAACCTAATGGAAGCGCTTGTTTTAATCACACCAGAATCTTAAAGGCTTTGCCGTTGCTGTCACTGTCAATGTCTGTACAAGCTTTATCTCATGGGGCTGAAGCTCGACAGATGGGCGAGGGTTCAGAGGGAAAAAAAAAAAAAAAAAAAGAGTCCTTGACTGGGCCTGGGGTGGTGGCTGTTGCATTCGGCTTTTCACATCTGCCATTTACACACGGCAAACCTGACCTTACCTCCCACGGGCCATTGTAGAAGCCAATCAAATCACCACAATATTACTGCCGTTGGTATTTCCAAGCTTATCTTATTCTTTAACCTCGTTTATCATGGCATCTGATTTTGTGATTGTTTCTCATTACCTGCATCTGCCCTCATCTCATTTGTCTACTTTGTTCCATTCTTTTTTGTTCTTTTTTTTTCCATTCATTTTTTTTTTCAAGCCAATCTTATTCGAAGTAGACAATTGCTGCTTTCTAATTTAAAGCGTAATTACCGTACTGACTGGCTGACCTTTTCCACCACAGCTGTTCTGCCATCTTTTGGAATCACTGATGTCCTCCACGTGACTTTTCGTCATCTGTCATCTTTTCGAGCAATCTTTTTTTTTAAATAAATAAATAAGACAGACTTTATTGAACTGGTTTGCATGTATTGGGTTGCGAAAAATTGAGCAAAACAGAAAACCTGGCATTCTTCTCCAAATAGCTCTGTCTTAAGAAATACAAGCTCTTCGTCCTGTGTATGTGTTGGCAAGTGTGTGTGTCACATTGAAAGCACAAAGGCAGACTGGCATTTTAACAGCGCACATATGAGTGACACACACAGACACATGCATGCACGCACACACAGTAACAAAATCCTCAACTTCATTTGTACGCATCATTCTGTCTTTCTTACTGCCTGCTCATTCCCACTTTTTGAACCCAATCCCATCTAAAAGAGGATTTATGAGGGGTCACACCACATCACTCCAGCGCAACACAATCTCAATTGGACGGAGTACAACCTTATTCCAGATATCCATGAAATCGAGGCATTACTGGAATGCAACTATTTGACATCTCTATCTTTTTTCATCACTTATGCAGACTGAACATCAATGCAAGTGATGGTAGATTATTCAGTATTGTGTATTTCAGGGTATTTTTAAATTGAATCAACATTCTGGTCGGAATAAAATGTCTGTTTTGGTAGACAGACACCCGTGTGCTCTGTGGAATAAGGAGGCAACTTCATTTTTAGTGTTGCAGCTAGTCGACCGTGTTTGGAATCGCATTGCACCTCTCTGGGCGTTCTGGTGGACCGAGCCGCTGCGCCCCTGGCGCATCTAGCAATTCGGTTACAGAAAGTAGAGTGCCTTCATTGTAAAATTGGGCACGTCTTAATCTTCCTGCGGTGGCAAGAGTAGTTTTGCGTCTTTGTGAATTTGGTAGACGCACCACATGCCACTGGGTGTTCTGGCTGATGCGACGGGCACGCCCCCGGCACATCTCACAATTTTGTGACAAAAAGTAGACTCGTCCCACGTCTGAGTGTGAGCACGGATGGTTGTTCGTCTCTGTGTGCCCTGCAGTTGGCTGGCAACCGGTTCAGGGTGTCCCCCGCCTACTGTCCGAAGACGGCTGGGATAGGCTACAGCACCCCCCGCGACCCTTGTGAGGATAACGCGGATCGGAAAATGAATGAAAGAATGAAAGTAGACTCGTTTTTAGACTTTGAAAAAGCACGTTTAATGGTTAGCCCAGGTGGTGTAACGCATTTTGGTGGAGGTTTGGCGCTCCACAGTTGTGAATGGTGGATGTTATCATTCTCATTCATACATATGACAACAGCATGAGACTAGGTCATCTGCAATGGGAGATCTTGTCGTTGACTGGTGTAAACACACTCTGCAATATACGCTCCAACCACCCTGATTTTAATCAGAATGCGGGTGAGCAATTCGATTGGCTGGAAGTTTGCTGCTTCCATCCCACAACGGCGCAAATGCCGCCTTCGCCCAATCCTACCTGTGCAAAGTCTATGAAAATTGTATTTTATTATTATACAAAGCAGCAAATCCAGAAGTACACAGATATGCCGGTTGCAAATGTCACATGACCGTACTCAGAAAACAGGCGAGCCGTGATTGGTCGTAACCTTAGCCCTGAACAATTGTAATGTCATTTTCAGTTGAGAGTAAGTGGTAAAATGACTGCCCCTTGACATGGAAAGGATTTTCCACAAATGCAATATTTATCAGAATACCGTGCTTAGACTAGTGGGTCCAAATAAAATATATTATTGTCAAGAAAATGTTGATTTGACGTCCCCTTTTAATACATTGCCAAGGCATCGGATCGGAACTCTGTATCGGGAGATCCTCAAAATCAGGTGACTCGGACTCAGACATGGGTGCAAAAAATTGTGATGGAGACATCCCTAGACAACTATTCAGACTCTACTAAGACACATATTCAGACTCTGCGTAGACACAAAATAGCATGACTTGCAATCGTCTGGGACGACATTGCACAAGATTTTGGTGTGTCCTCGAAGGAATCCTGTCCAATTAACCAGGAGAACATATGTGAAGTCAGTGATCATATCCCAAAGGTGTTAGGAGAATACCTTAAATGTCAGGGTTTACAATTTCCTGCACACCGTACTCATCCAACCATGCCTTAATGGTCCTTCCTTTGTGCACAGGAGATGCAGTTATAGTTCCTACGAAGTTGGAAGCGTAAAACATTCAGGGGGAACTAATGTGACATTGTCTGACTTCTTATTGTTTATTATTTTAAAAATGTGTGTTCAAGACTTTTGTCCATGTTGTTTTTTTTTCCAGTGTTTTCTAGTGCCGATACGTTTCCCTGAAGACATTTTCATCCAATTACCAGCCTGGCAGTCTTTTCTAAATGCGTTTTACTGCCTCTGTCTCCCTTCTTTCTCTTAATTGTGCTCTGACACCTTCATATTCTGTTCGCGCTTACTCTGTCAGCCTGCAGCGGGCTTTATTTCTCCTTTTTGCATCGCAGTGTTGTGTGACTGTGTATGAGCTGTGCGCTGAGAGGGAGTTTCAGGCTGATTAAAGAGATGATTTATCAGGGCAAGATGTTGAAGAAATTCCCTGATCACTCCTCAAATCGCATCCCTTCAAATAAGCTCTATCCATGCAACCAACCACAGAAACTACACAGTCCCAAGACACAGGCATTTATATTCATGCATGTACACAAATACTTTTTTTTTTTTTTTGCTCTGGCACATGAAGCACATTGCGCATTGTAATTAACGTGATGAGAACAATATGAATTGAATCCCTTTCATATCTGACTCACTTAATAAAGTTGCCTGTCACAAAGCAATATAAAAAATAAATGAACATATGAAAACACAAATGGATTTCTGTGGAATTCACGTCTCAGAAAAAGACCAGAATCCAGGACTTGCAGACATCCACAGGTTTCAGTGGCTCAAGCCTCTTCGATGACCGCGTCGGTTACACAGGTGGGTGTGAAAGGGGTCTAGATGGAAAAATGGCTGCATCTTGAAAACTTTGTAAGAAAGACGTGTGAGGAATTGATTTAAGCGTGAATGAGAGAATATGCCCGCTAACAGCCGCATATACAGGAGTGAGCGCAGATACAGGAGTGAGCATGGTCGTATGGAAAACATGGAGTGGATTTTAAGTAAAGAGGACGTACAAGTGGATTTGGATAACAAACCATGAGGAGGGGTCGCTCCAACTAACAGTATGATGTGAAGCAAATCAATTGATTTATTGTTATTATAGAAGTCATTAATTGCAGTCCATCCTTCACGTTTTGCTGCTTTTGGTTGGCTTGCCGGGCAGTCTTTGCTACCCAGAGGGACGCAACACAGCAACCATGGTCGCAATGAAAACATGAAATGGTTTGAGGATTTTTTTTTTTTTTTTTTTTAAGGTAACAAAATCATTCAGGGAGGCTGAAGGACATTCTCGCGAGGCTTTATTCTCACTAAAATAGGCCTAACAATGCCACTGGCTTCACGTAGCTGATACTTTAACACACAAGGAACAGCAACACATACAGTGAACCAACGAACAGCATTGACTAATACTCAAAAATATATATTCTCTCCGCCCTAAAGGAAAAGCAATTTTTACTGGATCTTTTCCACAAGACCTCACTGATATCCAGTGCAATGTGGCTCTACACTGTGCAACTTTAAATTCGCCTGTATGCTGTAAAGTAAAATGTGTATTGCTTAGAAATCAGTGAGTGAGTGATGGGTGCAAAGAATGGATCACAATTTGTCTTGATACTGTATCTTAAGAGAGTCATGACAGTGGGTAGTAGTGGTCTTTGCTTTCAAATATCCTAAAAACGTTCTCTCATGCCACATTAAGAAAATGCATTGACTAAAGTCGACAGTCTGGAGTCCTCAGTGGTTTATAAAAGTATGAGTATATAAAAGTATCTCAAAGCGATCCCTTCATCAAGAATGCATGTTTTCTAAAAGAAGTAGATTCAATGAGAAGGCCACTTTTACCAGGCTGGGGCTTTCATTTTCCCTTTTTTTGTGATTAAATAGTGACTAACTCTCCTATTTGTTAAATCCATTTTCTGTCACCCATCCTTAATCTACTTCTGCCTCAGTTAGTGATTTCCTATATTTCTCAAGAAGACTTTCACATGCTCCAGAAAACATGAAGTCGATTTTATGAGAAGCCAAAGCCAGCACAACTGTGGATCGCAGCCTTATGTGAGCCAAAACACAATCATTGTCTACTGTGCATCAACACCTTGACATGTCTCATCAGTACAACTCTTTTGTCCAAAATGCATATAAAACTATTAATGTGTATTAAAAGCATATTGCATCTAGACAGATAGATGTTTAAAAAAAATTATGCTTTTATTTTTGCATTGATTCAGAAGAGAATGGGTATTTAATGACAAGCAGTTTAGCGGGGTAGAAGGTGAAAAAAAAATCCAGCAAAATCTCAAACTTAAAAAAAAAAAAAAAAACTTCCATAAAACAATTATGTCTCCACTGTTACACATCTGCTGTGGATTTAAGCCAGGATTTATTTGCCTCATCCTTTCAAAGAGAGCTCATCAAAACCGGACATCTCAGTGCAAATTCCCATCACTAATGTGTTTTGCCAAAGTGATATAATTAGATGCATAGCGACATCAGTGCAACAGTGCCAATTCCTAAGGGGAGTGGGCAGTGACCAGCTCTAGTCATGGAATACAATACAATACAAACATACAAATACAAAAAAAAAAAAAAAACGAAATCACAGTACGGGAACACAGGAAATTTTATGGAGTACATTTTGCTCTAAAAAGGGTATTTGTTCCAAGTCTGAACAGGGTAAATAAGAGTAGAAAGTAAATATTGCTTCAAATTGTTTTCAGTGTAAAATTTACTCTGCATATTTTATTCTCAACTTTTACTCCGTTTCGACTGGGGAAAAAAATATTGTCTTTTTAGAGTAAATTGTACCCAATAAAATGTACCGTTTACACTTAGCAAAAACTGATATTCTCAGGATTAAAGTTTTATATGAAGCGGTGGTCGATCAATATGCCCCACCGCATAAGAACAAAATCCCACAAGTTTTTGGTCTTTCGCCTCAACACACATTACTCTGTTAAACCCCTACGGCAAATTCCAAGTTGGCTTCCAGCTGGCCTTGGCCTGGCCGGGGATCAGGCTGTTTAGCCGGGTGGAGCAGAGGTGGAAGAGGCGCCCGCTGCGATAGTCCTCCTGTTCCAAGTGCCTAATCACCCAGGACCCCATTACAGCCACGGCCAACAGGCGGTGGGAAGCCCCCCCGACACCTCGAAACGCAACCACGTGGACCCCAGACCGCCCTTCTGTCATGGGAAGTGTCTCCGCACTTATCTTTTGACAACTAACAAGAGTGAAATGTATAACAGAGCTGATGATGAGATTATATTCAGAAAAAAACATAAGTCAATATACTAATTTTTCCATTCAAGCCCCATCTTATCCTCCACATCTCCGCAATAGCAAATACTGATCATCTGGTATCAGGTCACACAGAGAATATGACTAAAAATATTGTATTACTCATCAGGCTAAAAAAAAGTTGCTTCATTTTGAAAATGTTCAAATCATCAAGTGCTCTTGTACACACAGTTCTTCTTGGTCATTGAATCTGAAAACTTAAGTTCACAAGTACGCAAAAATGAGGGGGAAAAAAAGACCAAGCGATGAGACAGAAAAAGAACCGACAATTTCCAGGGAAAAAGTGCATTTCAGGGGAATCCCAATTTTGTTTTTTGTTTTTGTTTTTTTACAATAATATTTTCTATGCAGCCCCATTAGTCCAAATACAGCAAGGGTCCCCAACCACCGGTCCGCGGACCGGTACCGGTCCGCTGGGCATTTGGTACCAGGCCACACAGAAAGAACTTGCCTTAATTCCGTTTTATTTATTTCGGAATACGAAAAATGTTTTATTTTGAAAAACTACCGGATTCTCCGTTACATCCGTCTGTGTCACGCTTGACACGTCAAGCCACGCTTCTCCATCACGTGACCGATTACTTCAAAACAAAACGCAGGAGCTCGTAAAATGAGTAAAAAAAAACTGCTGGAGATCACAAATGACGGCGGCCTTACAAGTACATTCGAGACAACTGGATTAAAGTTACGTCTGAATATTCTGAGATCACCACAGTAGCACTGTTGTTATTTCCGACATGCTACCTGTGTGAGGCGGGGCTTTTCTGCAGCAACGGCGACGAAAACCAAATTACGAAGTAGACTGGACATAAACCACACAGTTGAGGTGTCATTGTCTCCTATTACCCCGAGATGGGACCGTCTGGTTGCAGAAAATCAAGCTTGGTGCTGTGGTGAGACGTCATTTTCATGCACTTTGAATTTGCGTTGTATCGTATTTTGAAGGCATTAAACATTGCCATAGCGATCGGAGTGTTGCGGCCAGATTAGACGCTCCTTGTGTTTATTATTATATTTCGAAAACGCCACAGTTTTCATGCAGCTCATACCATATTATTTCGTTGTATTATTTCCGCCACACCTTAAATGCCGGTCCCTGAAAATATTGTCTGACATAAACCGATCCGCGGGGCAAAAAAGGTTGGGGGCCCCTGAAATACAGCATTCTGATTAATATTGTGTTTGTGGAATACGAGTAGTAAAATCCACCCATTTTTGTCCATCCCGGGGCGGCCATTTTGCCACTTGCTGTCGACTGAAAATAACATCGCAGTTGCTTAGGACTCAGGTAACAATCAATAATGGCTCAGGCTCAGACAACAGGTGAGCCATCTCCATCAGCAAATATTAATTTAGTGGAGAGGCATTCCGGAGTAAAACAGTCCTGTTTTACATTCCACTGCGGTCAACAGACAAAACTGTAATATTTGGGCTTGTACTACTGTAGTATAACCACTAGAGGCAAGTTTTGTGTTTGATGAGGAACAGAGATGGACTGGTTGTATTTCAACTAATTCACTTAAATTGAGAAATGAGTTCAACCACAATTTAAGTGTTTATCTTCCACTTTTTCCTTTTGCAGCCTGTTTCACTGCTCCGTTCAGGCAAAGACAGAGTGTCGGCCTTGAATGGTGATGAGTGTGTGCTGCAATGTAACCCCTGTCAGCTGAGGGATTTCTTATCAATCCGATTGTCTTTTTAAACAAAATGACTGAGTCAGCACAGATTCTTTCATCTGATGTTTAAAAGTGCCTTTTTCCTTTCAGTGTTATACTTTTACACTTTTCACACAATTCCTCCGAGTCGATTTTGCACCTTGGCTGCATGAAAGCTATGTGACTCATTAGCTCATTCCTGTGGTCAGCATATGGAGTCAATGGAACTGTGTCAAGAGGCTAGCTGCCCTCATGGCACATCGCGTGGGAGGACAACAGGGAGTTTAATGACAGCAGACAAGAATTCTCTGCCGGGATTGTGGAGAGCCATCTTTGCAGCACATGCTCAAACACACATGCATTGAAGAGAAACTGTGTTAGTGAAGACAGAATTCATTCATTGCATGCCCTCAGTTTTCTTATACTGTATTGTATTTTCTTTTATGTTACACTATTACTGTAGTTAATAGCTGTTGCATTAACTGTTGCATCCATTTGGTCATAACGTGTGTGCGCGTGTATGTTTTGTTTATTGTAGAGCTCATTCATTACACGGAGAAGCTGGATATGGAAAAAAATTGAATCATGCCTGCAACATCATTTTATTTACGTGAACTTTGGCATTTCGGAGGGAAAAAGAAAAGCCTGTCTCGCTACATTTGAAATTGAGTTTCAATGAACAAAGCTGAGTGGCTCGAGGCATGAAATGTGAACAGAATCAAAGTTGTGAGATTTTGTTTAATAAGTGAGACAATAAGAGAATTGTTTGAATGGAAACTTGAGAAGGGGGCAGTCACGGTGTTTCGCACCAAGAACCAAGAGCCGGCCCACGACATGAAGACATTTTAAAAGGGCTAAGGGCACTTTACTCTCTCTCTGCTTCCTACCATCCCTCTCGGCTTCCTGCTCTTCTCCTTTCCCTGTGCTGCTATTGCGACTCCGTCTTTGTCCACAAGCTCCTGATGCTGCACCCGCTTTCGCGGGAGCATCTCTGGGGTTTACTAACAAGCTCATGTGGCTCTGAAGAATTTCCAATGTGGGATGAGGGCCTTTTTCTTTGTTCGAAACATAGACAAGCTGTGCGAAGATTAAAGTTCTACCTCCCCAAGATTGCGTCAAGACGCCAAGAGCGACGACAATTTAGGCTATAGAGCAAGGGTGTCCAAACCTGGTCCCTCACTTCATACTGTTAGGTGGAGCGAGCCCTCGTCGTGTAACACAATTAGAGTGCACCTACCGATCCATTCGAAGAAATCAGGCTTAACCAAATGTGCTCTTTTAGTAGGAAAAAGCCCTAATTGTGATTCTGAAATCACCTTGTGCCATTGCCATAATCTTTCCTACTAATGTCTCGTGGCACGAAAATACAGTGTGCTGCTATGCGCAATTTTAATTCAAGAAAAACTGTTGATTATTGAAAAAAGGAAAACAATTGATTGTTCATTTTTAAGTAAAGTGTCTTATTTTCCCCTGTGTATGTATTTGTTTGTTCTTTAACCGGACAAAAATATCTTGAGTCAGAATATGCGATTATTCTAAAGAATGTTCACGTAAACACTCGAATAATAAAATATGAAATAGTTGCAGCCGCAATGCAAACCCTGGATGAATCGGTGTGAATAATTATTGTGACAAATCATTCATATGATCAGTGTCTCTATATCGACGAATATCATTCATAATTCATGAAAAGAAAAGTAATACGAGTAGATGTGTTATTTCCAAAGTGTTTATCAATATGATAGCTCTTAGCATGAGTCGGTATTCAAGAAGTAGCTCTCAGTTTCAGAAAGGTTGCCGACGCATGCTCTTTATTTCGCTCGTTTTGGATTCCCCATTATGTCACGTATGTAAAATTAAGGAAGAATTTCGGCATGACCTGACCAACACACACACACACACACACACACACACACACACACACACGTAAGATGACGTTTAAAAGTGGCAGAGAAACCAGGCTGAATTTGTCCTGGTACCGTGGAGGGAAGTTGATGTTAGTGAGGCTGGCAGCCATGGATGGCTGGGAGCCACAAAGGCTTTGGTCCGCCTCTCAAATGTTGCACAACCGTGCAGTCATGTCTGACTGTGTGACTGCGTAGGTGCCTGATTTATTTTGTATTCCATATATTTTGTATTCCATATAGTTTGTATTCCATATAGCAAAGTATTCATTCATTGCTGCAAAAAAAAATAAAAAAACAGGGAAGGGGAAGCACAAGCAATGTTGCTCTCTGTGAGAGATTGTGGTAATCCCAGTGGATCTAAACGCTGATCCTCTTTGACTCTCAAAGTGTAAGGGGTCACACCAAGCTTGAGCTGGGAGCAGAAATCAGAGCAGATAAAATATTTGGAAGCTAAATTCACCCACGGCAGACTGGAAAGGATCAACTTTTTATCAATGCAGTGAAATATGGATTGAAAAAAAAAATCCAAATTGGCAGTCAGCATATACTATACGTGTGTGTGTGTGTATACATGAGGTGAAAAACAAAAATCAGAGGTATATTGGGACATTATCTATTAAAATATTGTGACAGCTGCACTGCCAAATTGAAGGCCGTGAAGATGAGCTTGTGTGCTCCAACTGTAGTCCAAGGATGAGGGTGAAGCCCAGCAAACAGTCCAGATGGGTCAGCAGCACATGAGCCAAATCCATCTTTAACCAGCAGGATCAGGGAGTCCTACCTCACAACTAGGAGGGCAGCGATCTCCCTCACACGCACAATCTTACAGTCACACACACACACACACACACACACACACACACACACACACGCGCGCGCACACACACACACACACACACACACACACACACACACACACACACACACACACACACGCACACACGCACACACGCACACACACACACACACTGCATGCAAAAATCACTGTGTCTGTTTCCGGACATATAGTTTGAGAAAGTGACCAAATGGAAGCTAACTCATTGCTATGCTAACTGCAGTAATATAGTATATAGCCTTATTGATTACCTTCCATAAAAACTGGTTTGTGTCCCTTTCAGTAGGCTGTAATATAAGGTATTAAGTCTTTTTACAAACCTGTTTATTTTCATATGGACTGGAGCACTTCAGATGCCAAGTGGGTTTTCCCTTATGTTAAGCATATTGATTTTAAAACATTGATGCAACATTGCTCCGCATCACTGCTTTTAGAATATTCTCTGGAGAGTTGTTTGGTGCTGGGAAAGCTTGTAGCATTCGCCTGCTTGTTCTTTCTTTTATGAACTGTTTTGTGGCAGGAATATACTTGTAAGTGTAACTAAGTCATTTTGTACTTGCTCAACCAACATCTTACAATTGACTGGGCCCGATGAGTTCATGGTGATATTTAGTAACTCTTAATGGCTTATTACAGAATTGAGTGATTGTCATGAAAGGTTCCGAGTTGTCAGGGGAGAGGTTTAGAAAATAGTTCTCGCTCCGCCGTCTTGAAATGTGTGATTATGCAAATCGGCTTCAGTGTCTTCTTGACTGCGGCACGGGAAAAGCTGAGGTATTGAGACGGAAATGCCAACAATTACAATTACAATTTGTAAGAGTATTTGTCAGAAAACTGCGGGGAACATTTAAAAAGAAATAAAAATGAGCATGAATTGGGTTTGGGGCAAATTGTTATCACAGATGTTCCAGTGCTGCGATTGAAATAAGGAACCCAGTTTCTCTGCTCTCAAAAGAACGCTCACCCACTGGGCTTCTATTTCTTTAGTTCAGCTTACCCGGTGTGGGATCCACTTTCCAATGGTACCAAATGCTCTTTTATTGCATTCATTGGTAACACCAGAACGGCTCACGCTTCGAAAGAAGTGAAAGGGGTTCCATTGTGCGATATTTTCACTGAATTGTTATTAATGTGGCTAAGCAAAGATGACACCTGGGGATGAGAAAATAGGACAAAGGAAAAGACAATCTCAATTGGATGACTTTATTTTTCTTTGAGGAAATAAAATAGCTAAAAACCATAATACAGGAAGCACCCCCATTTTGTTCCCCTGATTCCTACCAGCTACAACCAGCTTAGGACACAAATAGATCAGCCGAGATATCAAAGAGCCGCGGGACAGATTCAAACAATTTAGTTGGCCACCCATAATCTTGACTGTGGAACAAAAACAAGTCGGAATACAAAGACATTACATTTACCGGTACTGAGCCTTTCTGATCTCGGTTATCGTTTTGATTTGCCAGGTTTTTTTTTTTTTTTTTTAATTAAGAAAGGGAAATGCAGTGCAGTAGAGAATGAAGTCAAAGGAAGAGTTAACAATCTAAAAAGAATGTATTGTTTTTTTACATCACTTTCCAAGTAAACAGAATATAATTGAAAGGAACAAATTGGACTCTAAATGTGCACTGCAAAAACATGGACTACAGAGACAAACCACTCAAACATTTAATCAACTAGTCAGGGTTGGGCTGGATCCCTCAGCTCAGTCTGAATCTTAATCGTGCATTTCACTGAGACATTTTGGACAGTTGTATGACTCCATCTTGGGGGAAGCGTTGCATTTTTAATTGTTTTCAATATATTACATGTTGCCATATGTCCGAATACTTAAGCCAAAGAAAGGCATGGAGTAGGTTGCCCAAGACAATCTCAATTGGATGACTTTATTTTTCTTTGAGGAAATAAAATAGCTAAAAACCATAATACAGGAAGCACCCCCATTTTGTTCCCCTGATTCCTACCAGCTACAACCAGCTTAGGACACAAATAGATCAGCCGAGATATCAAAGAGCCGCGGGACAGATTCAAACAATTTAGTTGGCCACCCATAATCTTGACTGTGGAACAAAAACAAGTCGGAATACAAAGACATTACATTTACCGGTACTGAGCCTTTCTGATCTCGGTTATCGTTTTGATTTGCCAGGTTTTTTTTTTTTTGTTTAATTAAGAAAGGGAAATGCAGTGCAGTAGAGAATGAAGTCAAAGGAAGAGTTAACAATCTAAAAAGAATGTATTGTTTTTTTACATCACTTTCCAAGTAAACAGAATATAATTGAAAGGAACAAATTGGACTCTAAATGTGCACTGCAAAAACATGGACTACAGAGACAAACCACTCAAACATTTAATCAACTAGTCAGGGTTGGGCTGGATCCCTCAGCTCAGTCTGAATCTTAATCGTGCATTTCACTGAGACATTTTGGACAGTTGTATGACTCCATCTTGGGGGAAGCGTTGCATTTTTAATTGTTTTCAATATATTACATGTTGCCATATGTCCGAATACTTAAGCCAAAGAAAGGCATGGAGTAGGTTGCCCACATATTACAATGCAGAGTTTGAAAGCACTTTTGTGGCATGGACTTGACCTTTCTGAATGCAAATCCCCCCCCGGGAAATATATTTCAATCCAAAAACACACACTCATTTGGTCACCAGTCATTCATGGCATTCTTAGAAAAATAACCATTAAGACTCACATTCACACCTACGGACAATTTAGAGACATCAGAAAACTCCAAATGTGTTCATGGATGCGAAAGTTGCTTTTGATGCTCAATGAATTAGATTTTTCCTGCAGCAACTCCTATTCAACAACCCTGTTCCAATTTTGCTTCAAACGACCACTGGATTTAAACAAACACAGAAGGCACTTGAAGTGATTTTGTCGGTACGCTCTCACATGCTAAATCCATGAAAATCCCTGCAACAAAATCCAGAAAAATAGCATATGGCTTGAGCATTTGCTGTTTGATAAAGGCTCAGCAAACAGGGATAAACGGGTATTTTTTTGGCACCAGCAATTTTTTAATGCAGATCTTATAGCTGATGTGGGCTTATTGTTATTGTTTTGACAAATAGCATCCAATATGGAGGGCACGTGACTTGACTCACTGTTTCCTGATACACGCAACATGCTTTAGCCTGTTTACGAAACAACTCATTAGACAGAATGTATAACAGATTGTATATTCCGTGTTTGACCAATTAATAACTAGTGGATTTATACAATTCATTAAAGAAGGTCGTGTCCGTGTTCTGTATCGTTGGCAAATATAGCACTGTACGCTAATTGTCCTATTTTAATTGAGCATGGATGTTCATCAATAATTGAGTGCAAAGTCCCAGAAGAAAACTAACAAAACCGGTGCTCGGTTGGAAAGCAGAAATGATTTTAATCAGAACATTTATTATTATTATTATTATTTGTTTTAATTGGAGCTGTGATTAATCCTTAAACCAAGCAGAGGAGAATCCCACATCCTCAAGTTAACCATCAAACGCATCAATAAAAAGGAACATTTCAAACCTGGATGATGTTGGTGACTTCACAGCTCTAAATAAAGTCGTTGAAGACCTTTCCCACAATCATATTTTTCAATCAGCGTAAAGATGATGATGTAACAAATGCAGTGGGGTAGACTAACAGAATTACACACTTCGCTGAGATAAACAAACACACACACACACACACGCACATACACACGCACACACACAGTAGTGACGAAAGCTTTCTATACGCAGTGCCACAGACACGAACAAAAAGCAATCTTAAGGCGAGATGACGCCTGGTCACAACTGGAAGCCGGGGAACTAACTTAAAACGTGGCTGGCCAAAACATATCAATATCACTTATCCAATGTTTTATACTCAGAGGGCATATTAATGTAGGGCTCCGTAAGCATCAACTGTGAATGATGAGGTCCTTCACTGTGAGCCTTTGTTTGTTGTTTTGTGCGTGTTAGGTGAGATTAGGATGATTCACCTTGATTTGTGGAACATTCACCTCTTCTGCACCGAGATGAGCAGGAGACTGAATGGGGTTGGTCTGACATAAAGGTGCTTCCACAAAGGATTACGTTACAGCTCTCTTTATGTCGCCTTGCTTTCTCACTCCCACACAAGTCTTCCGTGATATCCTGGCACAATGTTGCGTCGTGTTAGTATCATGACATACCGCACACATGATTAAACCGGTGCTCGGTTGGAAAGCAGAAATGATTTTAATCAGAACATTTATTATTATTATTATTATTTGTTTTAATTGGAGCTGTGATTAATCCTTAAACCAAGCAGAGGAGAATCCCACATCCTCAAGTTAACCATCAAACGCATCAATAAAAAGGAACATTTCAAACCTGGATGATGTTGGTGACTTCACAGCTCTAAATAAAGTCGTTGAAGACCTTTCCCACAATCATATTTTTCAATCAGCGTAAAGATGATGATGTAACAAATGCAGTGGGGTAGACTAACAGAATTACACACTTCGCTGAGATAAACAAACACACACACACACACACGCACATACACACGCACACACACAGTAGTGACGAAAGCTTTCTATACGCAGTGCCACAGACACGAACAAAAAGCAATCTTAAGGCGAGATGACGCCTGGTCACAACTGGAAGCCGGGGAACTAACTTAAAACGTGGCTGGCCAAAACATATCAATATCACTTATCCAATGTTTTATACTCAGAGGGCATATTAATGTAGGGCTCCGTAAGCATCAACTGTGAATGATGAGGTCCTTCACTGTGAGCCTTTGTTTGTTGTTTTGTGCGTGTTAGGTGAGATTAGGATGATTCACCTTGATTTGTGGAACATTCACCTCTTCTGCACCGAGATGAGCAGGAGACTGAATGGGGTTGGTCTGACATAAAGGTGCTTCCACAAAGGATTACGTTACAGCTCTCTTTATGTCGCCTTGCTTTCTCACTCCCACACAAGTCTTCCGTGATATCCTGGCACAATGTTGCGTCGTGTTAGTATCATGACATACCGCACACATGATTAATGTTAGCATTATAATAAATGAAAGGAGTTTGATGTGGACATACAGGAAGAGTGTGCCCTCATGTGACACTGTGTTAGTCAGCCATAGGGGGCCCTAGCCTACCCCAATGGAGGCTTGGATCTCGAAGAGTGATTTTTTTTTTTCTTTTTACATTTTGATATTACTTTGTTACTCCAATGGAGGCCTGGATCTCGAAGAGTGAGTTTTTTTTTTCTTTTTACATTTTGATATTACTTTGTCATAGTAGCATTGTTGAACAATAAGGTATTAAAATATAGATATCAAAAATAATGATATGATTTTGTTTGATTGATGGCTAGTCTTACCTGATTGATGGCTAGTCTTACCTGCAGCAGCCTATCACAGCCTTACTGAAAATAATGTTTGATGCACAGACCTATGCGTGACAAATTCCTTCACGTTGGTGTGCAAGAGTCAATGTGCCAATTTTTGAATCTGCAAGTTTTCTTGTGCGGGATCGCTTTGTGTGGCAAGATACGTCAGTCAGACATGCAAGTATTTATAAAAATTGAAGACACTGCGGTAGGCTAGCAGTGGAACACTCTAAAACATCACCGTAAAAATAGCTTCTCACCTGCAACTGTGATTGTGGCATTGACATTTCAGACTTTTTTATTGAATGATGACCATGTCAATACTCCCGACTGACGGACCGACCGATAGGTAGATAATCTGTTGGACACACAAACACAGCTGTAGCAGACATATGGAACAAGAGTCCCTCTTTCCCACTGTGCTTATTAAGACATTACAGCTCTTTGCACCTAGCTGCACTAATCCTACAGCCTTATGCTTACGGGTACCGCAGCCAAGTGGCCTTATAGAGAGGCCTTCTCCCTCATCCCCTTTGTACGATAGTAACCTCTCTGCGTGTGAGCATCTGTGACTATGATGAATAGACAAGGCGAAAGAAGAGAGAGTGAATGTGAGACATCGCACAAGTGAGGTCACTGAGGATAGAAAAAGCGGAGAGCATGGACAAGGTAGAGAAAAGAGAATGAGGAAGAAGTAGTGCATACAAATTTTCAAATTGCATACAAAAGCCACTACGAGTACTCTGCCCCTGTGTTTATGTCCTTCTGAGGCATGTGGGCGCGTGTGCGTGTGTGTGTGTGTGTGTGTGTGTGTGTGTGTGTGTGTGCGTGCGTAAGGCCGGGGTAGGTTAAACTTGTACTCCTGAAGTGTTCCCAGAAGAGATTAATCATCCTGTGCTAGAATGCAGCATCTTGGTCATAAATCATCACCTGACCCCCCTCGCTCTGCTGCTGCCACACGTCGCCGTGAAGTCAGGGTAAAAGGAATGTCAATCTATAGCCAAGGTGAACAAACAAATTCTTTGATTGATACAGGATGTGAAAGGCAGGTAATTAAGCCTTTAATTACCATGAGTAAATTCTCGTTCATTCGAATGACCTATCAAAAGGGTGAAACAAAAAAATTGGACAAATCATTTCTCAGACATTTTTAGAGACAAATGCGGGATAATAAAATAAATCGATTTATTTTTTTTGTTGCCGACGGACTTCTGCTCCACACTTTGGATCAGAAGACTACAATAATTTTGTGATTGATTTATTCTCTGACGCATTATTATTAATGTATAAAGACAGTAAACGTGATATAGTCATTCAAACTTAAATTAGCATATGGTGCCAGTACCAATTTTGACAGGGCCGACGGCTTTAATGTCGGTCCTGCATAACTCAATAAACAAATAATGCCTAATTGTAAAGTAAACTTTGCGTGCCCGAGAAAAAAAGTGGACCGGTTGCCAGTCAGTTGCAGAGTTTACACTATCTATCGAGAGACAACCATTCACTCTCAAACTGATGCTGTCTTTGAGTGGGAACTAATCAGGCGCTGCCTGCACCTTAATCAGGTGAACAAATTCAATGCAGTTGTAAATTCTTGATACACACACACACACACACACACACACACACACACACACACACACACACACACACACACACACACACA
>NW_017805744.1:7098812-7113555 GCF_001891065.2 Hippocampus comes
TGTGTTTATGTCCTTCTGAGGCAGGTGGGCGCGTGTGCGTGTGTGTGTGTGTGTGTGTGTGTGTGTGTGTGTGTGTGCGTGCGTAAGGCCGGGGTAGGTTAAACTTGTACTCCTGAAGTGTTCCCAGAAGAGATTAATCATCCTGTGCTAGAATGCAGCATCTTGGTCATAAATCATCACCTGACCCCCCTCGCTCTGCTGCTGCCACACGTCGCCGTGAAGTCAGGGTGAAAGGAATGTCAATCTATAGCCAAGGTGAACAAACAAATTCTTTGATTGATACAGGATGTGAAAGGCAGGTAATTAAGCCTTTAATTACCATGAGTAAATTCTCGTTCATTCGAATGACCTATCAAAAGGGTGAAACAAAAAAATTGGACAAATCATTTCTCAGACATTTTTAGAGACAAATGCGGGATAATAAAATAAATCGATTTATTTTTTTTGTTGCCGACGGACTTCTGCTCCACACTTTGGATCAGAAGACTACAATAATTTTGTGATTGATTTATTCTCTGACGCATTATTATTAATGTATAAAGACAGTAAACGTGATATAGTCATTCAAACTTAAATTAGCATATGGTGCCAGTACCAATTTTGACAGGGCCGACGGCTTTAATGTCGGTCCTGCATAACTCAATAAACAAATAATGCCTAATTGTAAAGTAAACTTTGCGTGCCCGAGAAAAAAAGTGGACCGGTTGCCAGTCAGTTGCAGAGTTTACACTATCTATCGAGAGACAACCATTCACTCTCAAACTGATGCTGTCTTTGAGTGGGAACTAATCAGGCGCTGCCTGCACCTTAATCAGGTGAACAAATTCAATGCAGTTGTAAATTCTTGATACACACACACACACACACACACACACACACACACACACACACACGCACACACACACACACACACACACACACACACACAGGGTTCGGTTCCGGTTCTGGCCTCCCTGTGTGGAGTTTGCATGTTCTCCCCGTACCTGCGCGGGTTTTCTCCGGGCACTCCGGTTTTCTCCCACATTCCAAAAACATGCATGGCAGCATAATTGAACACTCAAAATTGTCCCTAGATGTGAGTGTGAGCGCGGATGGTTGTTCGTCTCTGTGTGCCCTGCGATTGGCTTGCAACCGGTGCAGGGTGCCCCCCGCCTACTGCCCTGAGACGGCTGGGATGAATGGATAATTTATATTCGGGTTTATGTTGTGTCAAAACTTGCATAATAAAATGTGAATTGAAAACAGTGTACGTTCTGCGAGTATTTACGAGTAATACCGGGAAATGGAAATAACTTTGGAAGAGAATTTACTGTGTGCACCCCTACATTTTCTTCCAGCACTCCTAAAATGTTAAATTACACTGTATTCCGTCCTATATTTCCAGCCGCTCCTCCAAAGTTGAAGGGCAGTGGAATCCAGTGGACACTCCTCACCCATCGATGAAGTTTTTACACCTTCATGCTCACATTCAGTTATGCCGTATGTTGTGATTCAGGAACAAATAAAATGGCTGTTCTTTCAGTTAGGTTCAAGTGCAGGAAATTGAATCTTTAATAAAAATTCAACAGCCAAGTTTCATTACGTTTCAGAGCTTATTCTCTTTCCCTTGCGGAGGGGAAAAATATCAGTTTATTAAATTACTTTTCTGAAAAGTCTCGGGGGATGCCATCTTAACTCCCACCCTCTTTCACAAGGCCATTTTAGACTGTAACTAGGCATGTCTGCTTAGAAATGCAGGCAGGGAGAAGAAGCAAGCGCATGTAAGCGATGCATGGAAGCACACTACATTTTCTGAAATCAATGGCTGCCAAAGGGTTTGCGGTAATTCCATTGAATAGAGCAGGGAACTGAACGATCCCATCAATCAAGGTTGAGGGAGTTTGCATGCCATAAATGGCAAAGCTGCTGTAATTTGAAATTGCAAATGAAGAACGTGTGTACAGATGCATGCATGGTTGCACACAGTACATGCTTGGATATGTCCATGGCTAAAAGGGGTAGAGTCCTCCCTCATCTTTTACTACTGCACACATTTTGAGGAACCTGTGCATGTGTTTTCTAGGCATGCCAACATCTTTTCGTCACCAATCGTGACTTATTCATTATTTTTCTTTCAGCCCTCAATACTCAACATTTTGAATTTTTCTGTTTGCGCTTATCCTTAGTCATGAATCAGGGCTTTGAAAGACTCAGGTTTTCTTTCGCTATCTAAAAATTACCCGGGAAACATACATGGAGCGAAGAGGGGGAAACAGACTGACAGACAGACACATTTCATGAATAGTCATTTCTTTTGCCACCGAGACCAATGAATCCAATTCTGTGCCCACAACAGAACCAGCCTGTTCACGTGCACTGAAATCCTTCTTTTTAACGCTGTCTTCAAAGCACATTTAGAAATGCAACGAGACCAAGGCCGCCAAAGGCAGTTCAGTTCCATTGTGCAGGGTTGTCATGATAAAATTGAATGAGATGCCTTTCAATGTATATATCCATCCATTCATCCATTTTCTGATCTGCTTTATCCTCACAAGGGTCCTGGGGCATGCTGGAGCCTATCCCAGCCATCTTCGGGCAGTAGGAGGGGTACACCCTGTACTGGTTGCCAGCCAATTGCAGGGCACACATCAACAAACAACCACTCACACTCATACTCCCACTTATAGGTGTGAATTTAAAGTGTTCCATGAACCTGCCATGCGTGTTTTTGGAGCGTGGGAGGAAAACCGAGTACCCGGAGACAACCCACGCATGCAGGCACAGGGAGAACATGCAAACTCCACACAGGATGGCCAGAGCCGGAGTCAAACTCTGCACCTCTGCACTGTGAGGCGCGTTAACCAGTCGTCCACCGGGCCTCCCTATATACAAGTGTGTGTGTGTATATTTTATATATCTATATCTATAGATATAGATCTCTCTCTCTCTCTCTCTCTCTCTCTCATATATATATATATAAGAGAGAGACGGAAATCCAAAGTAAGTCTTCTGTGCAGATATTTATTTAGACGCTTCACAAAAAGTAGAAGGATCTCCTGGAAAGTAAATATGCCTGGTCAACACAGTATTCTAGTTTCCATATGGAATGAAAAATGATTGACGTTTCTCTTCATTGCTAATCCATTAACACAAACATCATACGTACCTGCCATTAATCTGAGCCATTATTCATGAGTTCATATGCTTGAAAGCACATACTGGAGGTTGGAGACGCTAGACTACTTAACAAGAAGTGCAGCCGTAAGCCCACAAAGAGCCAGAGGCATGTTGAGGAGGTTGAGTTAAAACCAATCAGTCAGTTGAATGACAGATGCACAGTCGTAACTATCATCCCTGATATCATCCGGCTGTGCCATCATTTGACTGCTGTCAGAAAGCTTGACTTTTTGGAAAGCATTGCTAACGTTGAGTGTCACAAGCCACACATTCATTTGAACACACACACTATTCAAAGTATTCTTCCAAGTGTTGTCTGATCCACACAATGTGACTCACCATATCGAAATCATACGAGAACTTCATAGGTTGTTACTCATGTAGGTCACAAAGAAGAGGCATCAAGAGGAGGATGGCATTTAAGAGCTTCAGATTTCAATTTATGGTCGGAGCAAAGCAAACCAAAGTCTGCAACATCGTGTCTGCCAGTCCTCAAGTTCCACAAGAAAACTCCGAAGGTTGCTCTCTTCATTGAATATATTAATATAGGTCTGATATTGTTTTCCATTCTTAAGTAAATGTAATCATTTGTCTTGAATATCTTTTTAAGGATCGGAGTTCCATTAGAGAGATATTGTGGGATTTTTCTGGCAGTATGTTGCACATTAAGTCTCTCCATCCTACTTCAAGACAGTTAATCGGCAATCAACCAAAGTGTGCTCCAAGAACAAGTACACACTAGAGCTCGGAGATATGAAATATCTTATTTTTTTAATAATTATTAAAAAAATATGTGCATGTGTGTGTGTGTGTGTGTGTGTGTGTGTATATTTTTTTTTTTGAGGGGGGGGGGGCGGTCACGATACAGGCCATTCAAGTAATGTGGAATACATAACCCAAAATCAAAACGCCTTAAGGGTATTAAATTGCAAAGTATATGCAAAGATAGCAGGACAGTATATGTGTTTCCTAATTTGAGTATCCTTCAAAATCATCTAATGTACACCTTTTCAAGTGAAGCATTAATATTAAAATTGAATTATTAATTCATTCGCCAAGTCACATTTGCCGCAATGTCCAAAATTGTCTTCTTAAAGAATCTGCAGGTTGCTTCATGTTTGTTTGTTTGTCTTTTAAGATGTTGTGCCTAATGCCAGTTCTTCATGGTTAAAACAAATTTGATCACCCAAGTGTTCGCTGACATGACTGACAGAAAAAGAGTGCGAGCTTTGGCACTCGCAGTCAGGCTAACCAATCAGATGGCTATTTTGATCATCTAAAAAAAACATTTCAAGTTTCTTTTGAATATGGATGTTAATTTTCAGTTATAAAAACAAAGATGGACTCGGTCAAGCCAATAAAAATATTTTGCAAGTCCAATAGCCGACACCAAGATTAGGCAGAACAAAAAAAAAAAAATAAGTCGATTCCGGACTGCAGGCCTGCGGTGAGTGCAAGCTGACGTAACATCATCTCCAATATAATATATCAACGAAGACGGAATACTGCTGCAACTGGGCTTGCTTTTACACAGCAATTCAGGTTTGCGAATTAGACAACCACCTGCCTGAAGACATCACATTTTCTAGCTTCCCAAAACAAAATGTATAATGCCTCACAAATGCAATTATGGATAAACAAAACATAGAAGAGTAAACAATTTTAGCTCCTTCAAAATGGACAACCCAGAGAATGAATGGATGAATATGCTAAACTCATGTCACTTCACTTCATGCCCTGGCAAAAATAACACCATATAAAAAACACTTTCACTCACCACACTCCAAGATAAGGGGGCACCTTTTCTTTAAAACTCAGAGTTCTTAATTAATCAGTGGTGACACGAGGTTATTTCTCCTTCCATTACCACAATGATGTGTAAAAAATAATAAGATGCTTCAGGGGTAATGAACTGTACCGCACAAGTCTTAGTTGTTATTCAAAATTTAGTTGATGAAATAGCAGCCATGCCATCAATTCCATTTACCAATGAAACACTGACCACCTGCCTAGGGCTTAAAATGGATCAAAATCAACAACAAAAAAAAAAAAAACAACTCAAGCTTTGGGATGCAGTCGAAAGAGACTGCTCAGAATGAATCAAAGTCCCCCCTCCCCCACAGTATGCAAACATATCAAGCTAAAATAAACTGTACTATAGATGCTATATAAAAGTTTATTAATTTGGAGAAGCACAACATGTCAAAAAAATATTGCCATCAAGATAATGTCCTTTGCATATGTACAGTGATCCCTCGCTACTTCGCGATTCACTTATTGCGGATTCAGTGCATCGCGGATTTTTTAAAAATATTTAAACCCCCCCCTCCAAAAAGTAGCGAAAATGCCGCAAAAGGTCCGCGAGAGGCAGCGAAAGTCAGCAAAACAACAGCGAGTCACATAGAGCAACATATAGAGTACTATATGGATTTTTCATGTTTATGTTTACTGTATTTTGTTATT
Organism: Hippocampus comes; assembly: GCF_001891065.2. Taxonomy (NCBI): domain Eukaryota; kingdom Metazoa; phylum Chordata; class Actinopteri; order Syngnathiformes; family Syngnathidae; genus Hippocampus; species Hippocampus comes. Next base: position 7,104,432 of record NW_017805744.1, read on the forward strand.
TATACACGAAACCAACCTAACTTATACATCTTATACATGTATATTTATACCGGTATATATTAGTATATAGCATTAAGTAATGTTAATTGCTACAAACATTTACTTCTACATGCAAGTATACCATTAAATTTGGCCTTATAAATATTATATATACTCGTACACATGTACATATACCTGTACATCCATGGTGGGGGGGGGGTTACCTACTTCGCTGACTTTCCTCTTTCGCGGGGGGTTCTGGTCCCCATTAAGCGAGATAAGCGAGGGATCACTGTATATCGCAAAGGCGTGCAATAAGCTGGAATTGTATGTTTTTAGATGCAAGCTTTAATATGCATCGGCATCCAATAAGAGAACAGTGTCTAGGAGCATTACTAAACACAAAATAGCAATACTATGCAGCCCTATTTTAATTGGTCATAAATTTTACCCCAAATTGATTACATTTTCAGGCAATTGCCTATCCAGAAGAAGCTGATGTCCAAATATCAACTAAAGTCATCGTTTCATTTCGCATTTTTGGACAGAAAATAAAATAAAAGGCAACAACTAAGGGTTCATTACTGCCGTTAAGGTAATTAAACTGCATTGGTAATAATTGATGCAATTGTGCCTTTTTTTTTTTTTTTTTTTTTTAATGTGAGAGACATCTGACTGTAATTTGGCAATAGCGCGACGCTGGCCCTGCGACAAACATTCAACCCGCTATGTGGGTTCATTATCTAACTCTAAGTGGGTTCTGAATTGGTTTGGAAGGACAAACGGTTAGCTGGGCTTGCAGTACCAACATGGGTCATGCCTAGTGTGAAAACGGCATTAGTGAAATTGGACCCTTGAGGTTTTTTAATGCTCTTTTCCATCTGTTTGCCTGTGTGCATGTTAAGTGCTGTATCTACGCAACTGAGCACAAGATACGGCACAAGGAGTCACAATGAATATCACAGCCCCTGAAGAAGGCACATTGTCCCGAGAGGGTGTTCATTTAATATGCGTGCCTATTTATGTGCATACAGCGTATACTGCCGTGCTTACGCATTAGGGTTATTGTGTGAAGCCTGGGTCTCTAATCCCCTAATCTGCTGAACCTGGAAATCACTGCGGTTATCTGTCAGCCAGGTCAGAAAGGGGCTCAACACTATAACACATGCACAAGCGTACACACACAGCCAAACGCATTAACACTCCCACAAACACCCGCACAGTGAGAGTAATTTAGTCAACAGGGTCAGCCTCATTCAGTCGAATCAAGATTGATGCTCCTCTGTCCAAACCTCACAGGTGTTGGAGTAAACTGTAGACATACATAACCCAAATAGAGGTATTGAGAGCAGGCAGAGAGAGGTAGAGACTCACTCCACTTATTTTCACCTCTAAATTAAAAACAGCATGTTCCAATGCAGTCAGGAATAGTGTCTGTATAAAAGTTCATCTTTCAAACCCATTTCTGAAAGACTGAATTGGAGATTTCATTTGGGTCTCAAGACAAATTCACATACATATCTTTATCGTTTTATTTGATAGAAAATGCCTCCATAGGCTCAATGTATTTATTTAGTGTGATTATTTAGTCCCCCTTAAATGCAGGCCTTGCCATTATCGCTAGTTTACCCGTTCAGGTCAGCTTTCAGGAACAATGTTTTAATTTACATTTCCTACCTTATTATCATTTGGGCCATGATGAGTTGTTATTTTTAAGAAGTGGGTCTCCAAAAGGAGGATTAGGAAATACTGATCAACATGGTGATGGCAGGCAGCTAAGCTTCTGGCGCAGAAGGTCCAGCCAGGACGCAGACTCTGAGAACCTCTAATGCTCTGACGCTTGTGTTGGTTCCAAAGCTCTAAGGTCTGTCTCTTTCTATATAAATACACACAAGTCTTTGTGCGTGTCTGTGTGTGTGTGTGTGTGTGTGTGTGTGTGTGTGGGTGGGTTGATGGGTATGTGCCAAATAGGACACCCTGAGGGTTTGTCTGGAGCGTGTGGTTGACATGGCCTGCTGCTGTCCAGTGTGCTCCTATTAGTGCTCGTACACATGCAAACACATACTATACACGCACTCTGGCAAACACACAACACTGCTTGGCACAAAGGTGACAGATGCTTTTACAGTTTAAGTGAGTACTGTGTATTTGGACATTTAAAAAAAAAAAAAAAATATATATATATATATATATATATATGTATTTACCATATACGTACACAATTCTAAGTGCATAGTGATTACACTGCAATCTGAAGGCTAGGATTTCCTTTTGAATTCTACGACCGTGTCAAAAGCTCAAGCTGGAGGGACAGGAAGCCATACTACAGACACCCATAGATCACACAGACTCATGACTGCTTCACAGACTCATGACTGCTTGGCGAGAGCGAAAGGTGCAGGAGGCGAAGGTACCGAGAGAATCTGTGTGGGTTTCAGGCATGTGTGATCTCAGCAGGACGGCTCATCATCTCTCTGTGTTGTCATGTCATAAGTTAATGGTAAGTGCTGGACTAAGGTAGTGGACTGGACGGGTAGTGGGTGGGATTTTTTTTTTCCCTTCACCACGTCCCACCAGAAAGCGGTGGTACTGTATTGGGATGCAAGCTTAACTTGCAAAAACATGTTGCACAAGCATGCCAAAGGAATCTTCATTCCCTACCGAAATGTACTTCAATGTACTGGAGACTGCAGCTGGCCTTAGCTTTCGGCCTTAATTGACAATGTAGTTCTTGAATGTCCATGTTGTGCCTATAACCATTTTATTTATTTTTTTTATCGTCTATATCTACTTTCAAGTGATCACTGCATTTGCTAGCGAATCACCTGAAACAACCGCATACACCCAAATTGCAGGTGTAGGGGCTGGGGTTAGGGTCAACCACCAAAATTGGTCGACACAAAAATGTATGCCTCAAAAGCATTAATTAATAATTGTATACACATATTTGCAATGCCTGAAACCATTGTTTCATTTTTCAGCATAAACATTGGCACGGATGGACGGCTGCGCATCAGTCTTCTGTCACTTCAATGGATTATGTCCAGGTTTTGTTTTTTTCTCCCCATAAATTTAAAGTTTTATGCCATTAGTGCTAAACAGATCTGCCGCCACTTGGAAAGGGGGAAGACGGGTAGGCAAATGCTTGACGAGCTGGTGGCTGTCCTACTACAAAGGTAGGATTTATTGTTCGTTTTTACTCATTCAGTAATAAAATACATCCAACCACTGCTATTTAGAATGCACTATATTGTATTCATTTCACCTATGACGTGGGTTAATATCGTCCTAAAATTTTGAAAATGACGCAACTTGATGCTTCTCTGGTGAACTCATCTCAGCGTTGCTTGCTCCAAAGCTGCATGGCTAAAGCAGTGATCGCGCTTGAATGCAACGTGACATGATTATTGTGGGAAATATCTAAGATAATGAAATACGGACAAGGAAAGTGTGACAGTCACTGTTGGATAATATTTTAAGAAGAAACCATTAATGGCCGCGAGAGGCACTTGAGATTGTGAGTCCCTGGCTTATATGGGTAAGCACAATTAAAATGTTCTTTACTTTGAAGCAGGGATGGCTCCAGGATTTTTGTTCTCTACCGGGGCTTAGGGAGGACTTAATGGATACGTAGGGGGGGCTGAGAACATAATTTATAAATATATTTTAGAATATCAAATGAAATGCTGGTGGGGCTTAACTGGGGGTACACAAATTTCTGACGGGGCTATAGCCCTCCTTGGGCTGATGTAGCGCCATTCTTGCTTTGAAAGTTACTTTATTGTTCAAACATCAAGTTTGGCAAAGTCAAGTGTGATGTATAAAGGCATCCTTATCACTTTCATACACTTTCCAGAGGAAAAAAAAGGTAGCCTGGGTGGGCGTGTCGCCATTTTCCAGAGTAATTGAAATGATCATCAATAGAATAATGGATTCCCAAAATCTCTATTTGCGACAAAACATGTAATTGTGTTAAAATGTCACAATCATAAAACAAACTGTTGATGAATACTTTGCATTTTGACAGTAATTATATTAAAACTATGCAAAAATACTATGAAAGCTTAGAGTCCATGTACTTAATATGAGGGCACTGGAAGCACTGTTTCAGAATCAAAAAAAGAGAGATATAATTAGGGGTGGGAATGGGAATACAAATGTGACCATTAAGACACACAATTGTGACTCTCATGCGGGGATGGGTGAAGGGTCCCGGTAATGACAGGTCAAGCATCAAATTAAAGCCCACTGGCCACTCAGTCTATGTCATGATGACACAAGAGCATCTTTATTAAGTGCAGAAACACTTCGACAGACGAGTTTAGTGTGTTTGTGTACCTTGGACACTATGGCACCTGTTTAATGAATATACACCTGATTTTATTTCATTTTCATTGAACAGTTCAGTAAGGCGCGCGTGATGGCACTCGTGCACGTTTGCAGCCTCCCGAATACCTGCCTTAGAAAAATAGCTTCACTCGACACTGGCGGCACATACAACCTTGTCGTGCATACTAGCAAAAGGAGCACGGTTGAGCCATTGTCAGCCAAGTGCAGTCCCTCCCCACACATGACCGTGAACATTATTCCATGAAAGGCACCTCAATGTCATGACACTGCTCTGCTCTGCCAGCACTCTGACAGAAGATTGCATCGACCCATCGCATGAGCTACGAGCATCCACAGAAGCTGAACACAAACAGGCATTGTAAGCATCTCTGTTGCGTTTTAAAACATCACGTACCTGTTTTCCAGAAGCGTTCAGCGCATAATCCTCCGTCTTCGATGTGCAACTTTTTTTTTCTTGCCGCCCAACAAAAGGGTTTAGCACGTGTATTTACTTTTCTTTGCCTTCCTGGTCTTAATAAGGCTCTACAGTATGCGGACAAGCTGCGGGGAAAAAAAGGAAGCAAAAAAATCTCCCGCAAAACATTTTAGCATACGCGGGACTCAAACGGAGCAATACATCCGGTGCCAAAGCAGGTTGCAGGAAAGAAAAAAAACACAGGGAGAGCTCTAACTTTATAAAATTGCGATACAGCTGACACACGGAGCAGTGCGCAAACGTCGAGTCCTCACTGAAGAGAACGAGTCAGACACGCTGTCGGACATACCGCGAGAGGCATCAACAAACGGCAATGACCGAGGCACGGGAGCGCGCGTTCACGGTGGAGCCAGCGGTCATTATTATTATCTGGGCATGCAGGCTTTAATCCACCGTGCACTGTCGGTTGCAGCAGCATCCTTGCAAGCAATGGGCAGGTGCAACTGAAGCAATTCAACTCGGACTTTTGCATGCAAATCACGATTTCGTTGTCCTTCAACTCACATCTGGGATGTCCACTTATATTAAAAAAATGTCTTATAAATGTTAAGGTAGTCGTCTAATCGAAATATCATAAGACAACCTTGAAATAGATTATGGTAAATCAATCTGAGTTTTCATAATCATTATCAATCCAGCTTCCATTCAAATCATGCATGTATTGAATGAAGACAAGTTTACGCGAGGCGTAAACTGTTAAAAAATAAGTCCTTCCGAATTTTGCTTTAAGTTATCACAGGTAGGTAAATTCCCGTCCCATTGTTTTGCACGCCTTTGACTTTACAAAATCTAGATTGACATCGATGTCTTTCCATAGACATCAATGGAGACCAAGTGCGAAGAGAAGTCTGTCGTGCCCCACCTTGGTCATTCATATTTCTGGCATCGCAAAGGAAGCACCTAGGTCAAACATTTCCGAGCCCCAGATGGGAAATGTCACTTTCAGACAACAAAGAAAAATAAAACAAATTAACTCATCATTAACGATATACTATTTAGTCTGCACGACACTTGTGTTTCAAAATGTTCTTATTTCAGTGTTAATATTTTAATGATTTTTTATTTTGTCTTCGAATATGAACATGAATTACCGGAAGTTGGGCTCTTATTTCTTTGTCGTTTCTGATCTACTATAGGTGCCCGTTTTAAATAGTGCCCCCTAGTGTTCAGACTGAAATACCACATTGCTGAAATGTTTTGTGTTCCAGGCTGCATTTAGGTGAAATATGTGGAAAGACCATGAAATTGGTTCTTAAAATGTCAGTACAGTAACGACAATGTATTTCTTTAATAAGTGTTAGATTTGATTGAAATATATGCCATATTCGAGAAAAGTTTGTGTTATGTTTCTTTTAAACATATTTGATGAAACATAAAACATGTCTTCATCACAACTGCAAGATGTAAAGGCATGAGGAAATATTGGCAAGTACTCAAATGGAAGTATTTGTCAGAAAAAAAAATTGTATTGGTGGATGAAGTTTTGGATCATATCACATTTCGCTAATTTCACACCTCGATAATAATTTTTCTGCGCAAAAGCTGATGTGTTATATTTTTTCAGAGCGTGAGCATGCCTGCTCAGTACAGTCTCCACCTTCCATGTCCCAGTGCTCATTGCAGTGGTCTTCATGCATCTCGATTCAAACAGTGCACCCACTACACTGCAGGCTACACTTCACATTAGTGCACTGCCTAATGGGCTTTTGCTATATTAGCAGCAATAGAAAGGTGTAATAACAGGAGCACGCAATCATGCACCATAACAAGGGAAAGCATAGTTAACAGTTACACTATTGCTACTCCCTCTACGAGCAAGCTGTAAATACATATTTCCCAGTGGAGGTATGGTAATAACTTCTGCTTATTTGAAAACATCCCGTAAAGAGAACCTTGTGGCTCTTTTGATAAAGACTTCATTTCAGAGGCATTTTTAATGCATAACTGGGGATTGACATGGAACATGAGCCAACATTGTGCCTTTTATTTTTTTATTTTTTCCAATTCTTTGTTGGTTTTCTGTTTTCTAGCCCAGTGCGTCTTATAAGTTAGGGGTGAAACAATTTTTTTTTTTTTACCAATAAAATATGTATCAATATAAGGCGTAATGATTCCAAACCAAGCAATATAGCACTTTCATGTAAACAATACAATTTGACACGATAAAGGCGATTTTGACAGGGTAACAACAGTATTTTTGAAAATAAATCAATTATAATTAAGGGTAACTCGAAATGAACTCAACAGATTGCCATTTCATTGGATTTCATTTCAAAACCAACTGAGCTTTATTGAATCATCATTGCCATCAGATCAAGCTATTTTCCTGAATGTTCTTGAATAAAAAGTGAAACAGAACAAGCTAGTTCTCTTTTTAAATGCAAACAGACCTTATTATGAGAAATAGATGTTTCGTTATATGCATTAAAACATCAATGTAAACAACCCCTTTTGATAAAGGGCATTTTATATTTGAATAATATTCAACAATCTCTTTTTGGGGAACCAAAAAAAAATACACGCACGTAGAAAACCTGTATATTTACAATTGCATTAACCTGCTGCTGTGATTGTTTTGTTTAAAGAACTGTACCAAACAGTAAACACTTTTGCCAAAGGCTTGAATTTTTTCAAACACATCAGTTGGTCTGAGAGCAGGACACGAAGTAATAATAAGTATTTTTTAGAGCATAAGGAGATTTATGATTGAGTTTTCCATTAAAAAAGGCAGCGACATCTTTTCGCTCCGTGCCGCTGTTTATTCATTCAGGTTTGTTGCTGTTTATGATGCCATTGCAACGGTCAAGGCCTGCGTTCCCGTTAGATTTCACTCGGCATTTACAAAGGCTACACATGGCAACCATCTCCTTTGGTGCAAAATCCAAAGTGCTTCCACAGAAACGAAAGCATTGCTTAAATCTTAATAATCTCCTCCGTCCTCGCCGCCATAATCTATGTTGATCTATTATTGGCTATGCTGTGTGCACGATGTAAGCGTCGACCAGTGATGACATGCAAGAGCGGAAAACAAATATAATATATAGAAAGGAAAAGAGAAGGTGGACGGAGCATGTCAATCTATTTACAGGCGTGAATTTCAACAGGTGGCAAGACATAAATGACCCAACCACCTGTTACAATTGACACGCTATTGTGTGTACCGTTTAATATCTTCTTGCAAAAGTCCTCAGAACCTAAGTAAATAAACTTCATGAAATAAAGAACACCGTATCTGGCAATCCCCTTTTCTCTCTCCATTTATACTTAATTCCATGCATATGGACAGATCAAGAGATTAGCCTTAATATGTCCTTTAACACATACTGAGTAAGCATGGATGTGGAAGCTCGCCAGTCCAGATTAGATCACACAGACGCAGGCTGATGCTTTGTCATTTTGTTCATCGCTTTAAAACCCATCTCGGGGCAAATAGCTGCCAGCTTCTGCCTACAGGGTGCCCTTGGCCTTTCATCGGCCATAATGCAGAAGATCCCATCACAACCCCACATCCTCACTTTTGCCATTTTCGATCAAGCGCCGTTGACAAATCTCCTTTTCTCTTAATTGCCATTAAAACGCCATTAAGACACCAATCCCTGATTAACAAGTGAAGACTTCCGGTGCTTATTTGTTCCCGCTTTCTATCCGTTTCATGTTAGAATTCGAAACTGCTCATTTAAAAAGTGATGGATCAGCACATAATCTGACCCTTGAAAGACAGTTTTGCTTGAGTCACATTTAAATAAGCAAAAAATAAAAATAAAAACTTCCCAAGCAAGTTGTCGGGTATGATATGTGCAGACGAGTGAGCTGACCTTTCTCATTTATGAGCCAATATTAGCACAAGCCATTATGACCTATCAAAGTGTAATGCTTAATAGCTAATGCCCAGGGGTCCTTCAACCTTGAAGCGCTCAAGTTGTGAATTGCATTATCAGTGCTATATGTACAATTACAGGCGCACAGTGTCAGGGGTTCTCTTTAACCTTCTGCAAGGGTTCTCCGCCAGACATCAATCACGAGCAATAATAGCCGCACCTTTAAGGGTTAAATCTCCACCAAGTGAACATCCAAGTTCTCCGTCAGTAGCCTGGCAAATATGTGATTGGGGATCATTGGAAAGATTCAGTCCACTGTTAATTGTATAATCAATTTGATTAACTCGCAAAATGCAAATTACCAAATTAAAGCAACTGGATTTATAGAATTACCACTGATGAAGATGGAGAAATGATATCATTTCTCTTTTACTGGATACAGACTCAATAAGATACACTGTCTGTATATTTTACACACACACACACACAAGCAAAAGCGCAC
>NW_017805744.1:7113569-7125502 GCF_001891065.2 Hippocampus comes
ACACACACACACACACACACACACACACACACACACACACACACACACACACAATGGCAGATTATTGCCCATGACATTTCAAATAAATAAATAAGCAAGTCCTGTTTTGGTTTGCATCCAGTGCAAATTTGATTCAAGAGAGATTCAAAAACTTTATAATCATGAGAACGTTTTGGGGGACTTGTCCACTGACTCTCCTTTATTTTTAGATTTTCGATCTTTTGACTCTCTGGCAAACCATCACTACAGTGGCCAGGGCACTCCCCTTTTGCCCTGTGATTTGTGGTTCAATAAAATAATAGAGCTGGCACTTCACTTCAAAACATTGTTTTCTGAGAATAACAGAGGTCACGTTTTCTGATTGTAATAGGTTTGGGACTGTCAATAGGTGCTTGATTATCAGCCGTTGCTGTATTATTATTATTTTTTTTTTTCCATAAGATTGTCCAGGTCCATCCACTAAAATTGCATCGCTTTGTGTGCGGCGTGATTTAGTGGTCTCACTAAAAACACTGCCGACTCAGATGATGTGGTTCACTGCCTTGACTCCAGTCAGTGAGCCACATCATCTGAGTCGGCAGTGTTCTGGTGAGTCCTCTAACTGGAGTCAGTGAACCAAATCAAATCACGCGAGTTTGCTGTCTTTCTTTGTGAACTTTGCAGCAGTCAGCCACAGGACTCATAGCATCCGGGTTATTAGAGAACCCGGACTCATTATTTAGACCAAGATTCAAATCGACCATCTGGATTACTTGGGAACAGCCAGCTCTCGTGTCCGGGTTCTCTGACGCATGATCAGCAAAGATGCTGAGTAAAATGTCTGTACACATGATGTGATAGGGGGAGACTTGATTAAAAACCAGCGGTGGCCTATCCCACGGTAAGCCCCCCCGCATTTCTCACCTTCACCCTGCTTTTTTAACTGAGCCATATCTCCAACTTCTTTACTTCCCACCTACCTCAAACCCCCTGCTGCTCTGTAAGCCGCCTGAAGCTTCTCGATGCATGCTGACCGTTCTAATGCTCTTCTGAAGGCACACTGCACACATGTAAACACACACACACACACACACACACACTGACATAACCTACCCCCCAAATACTGTAAATGCTCATTTGCCCCCCGCTGCTTGATGCAGTTTTGGCAGACGGCGGCAGCTCGGCTATCCAGCTTCCACCACTCTGTCGCTTTCTCTGCTGTACCTATTAATGAAACACATCAGCCAGCTCTCACCGCGGTGGATGTAATTAAAGCACAGTGGGGGGATCTGTAAATTAGAAGTTAAAATTCACATTTTTATTGAGTAATTGACATCAAAGCACAGAAAAACTTCCTGAAATGAATGCAGTTTTAAATGGTGCCACACCCGCAGAAAAGACACAACACTGAAAATTTATTTCATGCTGTTTTTGCTCTGAATGAAAAGGTGATGTCCAGGTCTGATAAAAAAACTGTCGTAAATGCATGCACAGCACATGGAGGCCATCATTATTTTAAAACTTGCAATTTTGCCAGCCATGTTAAAACCAGAGGTTCTTCGCTTCCACAAATTAACGCCTAAAAAAAAAATATTTCACTTTCCAAGTACCCCCATAATGGCTAATTTTAAAAAATGGAGAAGCACAGTCAGTGTTCATCAAAATTGGACAGTTTTTTTTTTTTTTTTTTTTTTTTTTTTTTTTAAAGAAGTACAATAGTTTAAAATGTAACTCTGCAACTTATAGTCAGGGGGAAAAATGCTTAAATAATGATTCAAAGGTATTGCATAATATTGCACTTAATGAAATTTTAAAAACTAAGATTTTTTTAAGATTATATTCAAATGGATTGTACTTAAAAGTTAAATACAACAATACAACAGAACTGTACTTAAGCAGTCAGTATGTAGAGTACGTAAGTAAGTGTGTGTGTGCACACACATATATATATATATATAGTAAGAAAATCTTTATTTGTCTCACAATGGAGAAAGTTGCAATTTGCAGCAGCAAAATTTGGAGCGGAGAAAGTAGGGAAAAAAAAATCCAGAAGTCCAGTCTCATTCGAAACGGCGTACGGGACAGACGACTGTTTCTTCAAATCATTGAGCATTGAATCAGTTTTAAATACCCAGAAACACAGTGATAAAAACCCCGCCTCCTCTGTAGGCCAGGCTGACCTTGGATATGCCAGACAACCACTGTGGACCTGCAACATCAACAATGCAACCACTGCACCTGGATTTTTTTTTGAATGAAATCAGGTAACAAAAACACCAAAGACTGATGTGTGAGAAGCCTTTTGGATCCACACAAGGAAGCCTTCACCAACAAATAACTCTGTTCACATCTGACACTTTATATGAGGATTGAGTCACTGTTGAAAGATTCTCAATAAAAGTTTTCGACAAGTCTTTCAGAGTTTTTCAATGCTGTTGATAAGTCATTGATGCAGAGTTTCCACAAATGTAATTGAGAATTTACTACCAAAGAATATTGTGTCTTAAATTTTTACCAGTGAAGTACAAGACGAGAGGTGAGGACATTTAATCCAGGTTGTAGTATCTGCATGACCTCAACTATTTCAATCACAATTGAGTTGCCATAGCAACATGTTAAGTACAGACTACTTTCTCAAAGGAGAACAAGCAACACTTTTGAGGTCTTGTAGGTATTAACGCGTTCTCTTTTCTGTGCTGTCAAGGTCAACTCGTGTATTAAGAATCCAAGCACAAAAACTGACTGACACCAGACAGGAATCACACTTCACTGACAGGAAAGTTAACATTCATCCACACAGAGACGAACAACCATCCGCGCTCACATTCACACCTTGGAACAATTTGGAATGTGGGAGGAAACCGGAGTACCCGGAGAAAACCCACGCAAGTCCGGGGACATGCAAACTCCACACAGGAACGCCGGAGCCGGGACTGAACCCATGACCCTCTTCAAGATAAGCGGATAGATGGATGAATATATATATTCATCTATGCCAACCGCGCATCGTAACAGGCAGAACAATCAACTGCTCTTCCACTAGAAGACAGAAGCTGCATAAGTGACCTGTCCATCGGTATCCACTTTCTGTTCATTGTTTTTCACAGTAGTGTGTTGTGAGACTTTTTTTATGTGAAAAAAGTACCTTAGCTCACTGAAGGGTGGGAAACACCGAGTTTTGTGCATGTTTTTGGAATGTGGGAGGAAAGCGGAGTACCCGGAGAAAACCTACGCAGGCATGGGGGAGAACATAGGAAGTCCAAACAGGAACCCTGAGCTTTCTTTCTTATGGATTTCTAAAGTCTCAAAATGGTGTGGCTGATTTTACTGTACTTTAAAAGAGCCCGTGACCATTGGAGTACAATACAGTATACAGTACCAACCAGCAACTTTGCATGAGTAGGGAGTATTGGAAACATTTACAACTGTGCTCATAGATTTATTAATCCAGAACACATTTGGGAAACTCTCTCTCTCTCTCTCTCTCTCTCTCTCTCTGTTTTATAATTCGTCACTAGAGAATGCAATTAAAAACAATTGATTGAGATACTTTTGATGGGTCGGAATTTAAACAAAAGATGAGAATACATGCATTGCAAGTACACGACACATCACCAGTTATATTGTAGTACATCTTTACGGATTGACCCTGAGTGTTCAATTTCGTGTCATTGTGCATGAATCCCCCTATTTGTATGCTTGTGTGGACACATACTTTGCTTACCTTATTTGTATGTCTGTGTGACTGACACTGAATTTAACGGTTCTTCCCCCATGGACATAGGCCAATTTTCTCCGTAAGGTGTCTTGTGACTGTTTCGAAAGAGAAGATGGAGATTCCTTTTTGCTTCAGCTTGGCCAGTAAATGGTGCATGCCTCCCTCCATCAATCACAGAGCCATGCCACCAGACAGCTTGCTGCCTAATATACACCTCCATTAGGGTTCTCAGGGAAAAATCACTTGAATCTCAAATAATATTCCAAGCAGCCGCAGCTCCGAATCAGGTAAAAGCAGTTGTAGACAAAAGCAAAATACATTGTAATAAGGCACCACGGTGGGGATGTAATTAGTTCATTGGTCTTACAGAGGTTTGAATCTTAGTTTGTACTTTCCACATTCTGCCTGTGCTTGCAGAGGTTTTCTCCACGTACTCGAGCTTCCTCCCACATTCCAAAACATTTGCAGGTAAATCTAAGCCACTTAATTGCCCAAACCAGAGAATGTGAGTCACGATGATTGTTTTCCGATATGCCCCCCTGGGATTGGCTGGCGACGAGTCCAGGGTGTACTCTGCCTGTCACTCGAAGTCAGTTGGAAACTGACTCCAGCTCACTTGCGGCCTGTATCACTAACTCTTGAGTATTAACCCTATCATTTTTCCCAGGCCATCACTGCAACCACCGTGAGCTGCTTCTTGCTTGTGCCTCTGGCACAAGCCTCTGGTTATTGGAGAATATTGAATTGATGTTCCTTTAAAATGTCGAGTTGCTTTTGCAGTACGGTAAGGGCTATTACTCATCTGCCCTGTGAAATGGGATCCTAAAAGTTGGCAGCATTTGGCTAAATGTAAGCACAGGTTATAGCCTTGCACACCTCAAAATTCACCTTGCTTCATCTGCCAGCAGTCACATCATCACTAATAACCGAAGAGGTCATTCTATTAGCAGGAAGGTATGGCCATTTCACTGTCCCCACAGAGTTTGACGCAAATGTGGGTTTCTTTGGATCTTGAGCTATTAGTTTTCTTCTTATTTTTTTCAGTTGTTCTTCCTGAATATTTATCTGGTATATGTAAAGTGTTTTGCTCAATGTTTTCTCATTCTCATTCTCACGAATCATATGATTTGACTAAATTAAAATGATGCCAAATGTCAGTGACCTTCTTTTTGTATCTAAAGTGTAGCTGCAAGATGTTTTTCCACTTCATTTCCACCACACCATGTACAGTCATTAAATGCTGTGGAAACTATTGTTCAAATAAATGAAGTGTGTTAATTGAGAGTGTGAAGGCGCTGTGCCGCACTTCTTCTCAGAGACGAGTCACCTTGAATGGAACAAAAATGAATACGACTTAATTCAGCGCATCATACAACACCTGCAGCTATATCAAAGCCCTTTACATATAACATAAAATAACAAGAATACAACAACATGAGAAAGTGACAGCAGTAATTAAAACAGAACGGCATTTCATAAGCAGGATTTAAATCTCATTCGCTTTGTTCGGCTCCCTGCTTATTCTCCTCCTCAAACTGCCCCTTGTAGATGGGTTACACCAATAGGGACATGTTCCCCTTGAGAAAGACCAGCTTGTCAAAATGGCACTGGCCAGTGCGGTACTCTTTGTCTGGAGGATGTCATCGGCTGTGTTGTATTTAATAAATAAGCCCACCCACGCCTCTCTGAGTTCCGCCAGCTCATTCCCAATGTTGTACGCGCTGTTGGGTATCCAGTGATGCATTTGTAACATTCAAAGGTAATTTTTGTCCTAAGACCATTTTGTCTGAGTAGTCTGAAATGAACTTTTGGCCGCCTGGCATTGACCTTGAAAACGTGCGTTGTATGTTACACACATGCACATGAATAAGCAGACGGAGGCAAATAAAGGGGAATATATATATATATTCATTTTCCGATCCACTCTATCCTCACAAGGGTCGCGGGGGGTGCTGGAGCCTATCCAAGCCGTCTTCGGGCAGTAGGCGAGGGACACCCTAAACCGGTTGCCATCCAATCGCAGGGCACACAGAGACGAACAACCATTCGTGGTCACACTCACACCTAGGGACAATTTAGTGTGTTCAATCAACCTGCCATGCATGTTTTTGGAATATGGGAGGAAACCAGAGTACCCAGAGAAAACCCACGCAGGCCCGGGGAGAACATGCAAAGCCCACACAGGGAGGCCGGAGCTGGGATTGAACCCGGTACCTCTGCACTGTGAGGTCGACGCGTGAAATACTGGATCACCAGGCCGCCTATATATATATATATATATATATATATATATATATATATACATATATTTTTTTTTTTCCGTTATATATAAAACGTTATTATTTTATGAAAGTAAAAAAGGTTTCTAGTAAGAATCTGTTTGAATTTAAATCTTAAATACAGTATCGTAGCCATGCAGTCTCAAGCAGGAGATTGCAACTCTGTTACAGCTGACATTTGGAAAGGTTCTCTCTCAACCCTTCTGATACATAATTCTTATTGCAGACACTTTCATCTGGTTTAACACATTAACGTTTCCAGGTGGATTCACTCTTGACTAATCCTCTTCCTGTGATCTGTGGCAGGCTTTCAGCAAGCACCTCACATCTTGCCCTACAAAAAGTGAATCTCCATTCAAGCTTTCACGTCTTTGTTTTAACACTCGGGCCTTTTCGCTTTATAATCCATAGTGTATGGTGGCAGACAGTCATCTCAAAGCGGAGCCCAGACCGTTGCCGTTGATGCATACCAGAATGTGACCCTTGCATAACTCTATTAGTGCATCCACAAACAGTCAAGAAAATGGACCCCATGTTTCAAATATAGCCTCTCATTTATTAAAACTAAGAAGATGGTAATACGTCACGTATGATAAAGCAGCTCTCTGTGTTTGACTTGAATCTCTTTTGTCTATCTTGTGGTTTAACCAGAAAAAGTAAAAGCTTGTCTTTGAAATGGAGCAGTGATATTTTGTGTATGGATATGTTATTCATTCATTCAACCATTCATTTTCAACTACTCATCCTGTTCTGGTTTTGTGCGAGAGGCGGGGTCCAACCCCGGACTGCTCAGCAAGGAGTCGATCATAGTCTGGTGGACATGCATTTTTAACTGTGACACAAACCTGTGCTTCTTTGTGAGGACTTGAGTGATGGAAAATTGCTCGAGTATCTGCCAGGATGTAAGGTTGCTTTTAACTGTGGTGAGGACATGAAGGGGATCATACCAGAGGGAGACTCGGGGTTTCTGTTTGAGTCCAAAGCACCTGCTGTCCGACCAGTGACGGAAAAAAGGGAGGATCAGAGAGATGTTCCATTTGGGCGCCCTTTTTTGGGCTGTAATGTGCAAAGGGGTATTGAAACTCCAAATGCTCCCATCGTGGACTCCTTTATTCAGTCGCAGTGATATTGTAAAGAGAGACGAAGAAACATGAAGGTGCGAGTGCTTTATCTGCTAATATGGTCCAGTTGAGCAGAGGACAAATACCAATCTTCTGGGGGCTCCTCTCATTCGTTCCCCTCAAAAGGTTTGGACACGCCACCACCAGCCTCTAACAAGCACTCAACTTATTGTGATTTATTCTCCCTATTTTATGGAGAAGAAGAGGGTGGGATATGCTGTCAGTGATGGGGAGAAAGTGCTTACCTCTTGATATGTCTGTGAGTACTTGCTACCACATGTGCAGTGGAAAGCAGGACAAATAAATTTGTTATTCTAAGTTTAGACCACCCTGAAATTCTTTTTCAGCCCCACAGGGTGGCTTCAATGTAGAGTTGACACATACATCTTCTACTTCCTCCCTGCGGCGTACACAGTGGAAAAGCACACGACCATTTTGAGTTCAACTGAGTTACTGTGTCTGAGAGAAGGTCTCTTCTAGTTATCAAATTAATCATCTGCTAAATGCAAATTACTGCCCTACATGGAACCATCAGCAAACAGTTAGAACTCACAAGGCACCATGGACAGATGGCCTCCAGAACCACAGCGGTATTGACCTACCGCTGTCTCATTACACTCTTCTCCTAACTTGTGTCTGCATCATCTGTTTCATCACCACGTAAGTCTACTTAATGTTCTTTTCTCTGGCGTCATTTCATGCAGGCATGGGATCCAGCCCACCTACTTCAATTTGCGTATTCTCTCCTGCACTTACTTTTCCCATTTTACTTCTTCTTTGCTGATTTTCTCCTCCGCTGGCTGAGTGAGTACACCTGCAGACAACAAGCATCAGCATTAAACCAATCCATCTTCCCTTTTAAGTTATATGAGGGGATGTAAAGCTGATTTATTTTCTAAAATTGCCTGCCCTTTATGATACTTTCAAGCAGACTGCGGCACTACGAGCTCAGTGAAGAAGTCAGAGGAGCAGAGTCTCTGACCTATTTAGGAAACTGGCAAGAGAGCAGCCAGGGAACATCAAAATACTTCAAAGGCTCCCTTTGAATCCGTCGTTACGGCCAACTTAGTGTGAGCGTGTGCATGCACAAGTGCACCCACACAAGCACATCCAAATACACCAACTTTGAGCGTGCACAATCTTCATCAGCTTGCAGTCTCATTCCTATGCTTGCGCTCTCTTTCTCTCTCTCTCTCTCTCTCTCTCTCTTTTCCCTCCCTCCTTCCCTCTCTCTGTCTCACATTCCTCTCCCAATATATTCCGTCTGAGCTCTTCGTTTGAACTGTGTCCCACATTGCTAAGTACGGAGAAGTCAGAGAAATCACATTTAACGGTGGGTCTGCCACTAGCATCATGACTCAGGCTGCACCATGAAAATTCTCTTCCTGGGCCAGATGTATAGAAACACATAAACACTGACTATAATCTTAGTTCTTGCCGGGAACAAATTGTATTTTTTTTTCATTTCACCTTGCAGCCAAAATCAAAACATGTTGTGGGTCGTCAACAATGAAATATGTGTAACATATGATTTTCAAGGCAGCACGGGGGTTGGCGGGTTAGCATGTCTGCGTCACAGTGCTGAGGTCGTGGGTCAGAATCTGGCCCTGGCCTTCCTTTGTAAAGTTTGCATGTTCTCCCCATGCCTGCGTGGGTTTTCTCCGGGTACTCTGGTTTCCTCCCACTTTCCAAAAGCATGCATGGTAGGGTGATGGAACACCCGAAATTGTCCCAAGGTATGACTGTGAGTGTGAATGGTTCTTTGTCTGTGTGCCCTGCGATTGGCGGCAACCAGTTCAGGGTGTACCCCACCCACTGACCTATGACAGGTGGGAAGGGCTCTTGCATGCCCGTGGCCTTCGTGAGGATAAGTGGCTCAGATAAAGGGTGGATGGATGCAATTTTCAAAACTTTGGCAGCCGTAGTTGCTTCATACACAGTGGATACCCTCTAAAATTGGCATTGTTTTGTTTTCAACAACGGCAAAAATATCCCCCCAAAAAATAGGCAAGTACCCACTAGATTACCCCATTTTTTTGGGTTGTTTTGGTTATTCATTGGACCCATTTTTTGGGTTCAATAATTATCCGAAAATGTTGTCGCTTTTTGACACAATTTTATTTTTGCCCCAACTGTGTTGAGTGTGTATACACCCCTGTTTAAATGCAAGTTTTTTTGTGAAATGAAAAATGTGATCAAGATATAACACCTCAAATCGGTAACTGGGGATGAGGCTGTGTTCAGGAAGAGCAAATGACATTCAGTCACGTTAAATGGGAGTTGGCACACACCGCCAACATTTATAATACCGCTGCTCTGCCCCACATAAAGTTCTGTTTTTCTTTGATGCTTTTCCTGATTTTTTTTCCCCAGCAGAACCTGAAGATTTCTGTGCTAACACCAACTGCTATTTCAAGCTTGTCATATTTCTCTTCCCCTTTTTGAAGACCCCCATTCCAGATGACGAGAACCCCAAGGCATGACCAGCTACAGATATATTATTTTACTTTATGTTAACTGTTTTGTTAAGCGCTTTGTTACAGCTGCAGCTTTTGTGAAAGCGCGATATAAATCAGGATGTATATATGTGTGTGCGTGCGTGCTTGCGTGCGAGTGTGTGTGTGTGAGACATATGGGGCTGTTTTGGTGCGCCAAACATACCTTTTGGAATTATGGCCAGAAACTTCAACTTTGTTTTCATTGGAACACACCAAACTCCTCCAAACGTATGAAAAGGATTTGAAATCATGTATCTTGGGTGATTTCTTTTTTTTTCATTGTTAAAACCTGACATTCGAACGAGTGGTGTAAACCTTTTATACCCACTGTAGCAAAATTTCTTTGGGACAAACCTACTGTTTGCCACGACACGTTGCACGGGGAAAGTCGACTTCTGGATGGTGAAAATCTCTCATCAGCTGGTGGCAGGCCCTTGGACAGAAGGACTGAGTGACCAGATTCTTCCTCCCTGTCAATTTTTTGCCAGACCTTTGCTGATGTCACCTTCAGTTGCTAATTCATCGCTTTGCAGGAGACCCCAAATGCATCATGTTTTAACCATTAACTTTGCACCATGAAAGAGAGCAAGCCACTTTCAACAATTTTGATTGGTCAATAATTTGTAGAAATAACACCCACCGTGTGGGCTGACTCATAGTATAGATTTGTGAAGAAAATATTAAACATGCAAGTGATTTATATTTTCATGAAATTGTATTAATTTATTTCCAGAAGTCTATCATCATCATTTTTTTTAGCATTTACTAATGTATGCTGGATTTATTTTTATATTTTTTTACCCAGTCAGATTCCAGAGTCACCAAATAAGGCAAATTATAATCTGCATTTCCTGTTCTTCTACATTACGTGTACTTTGATTGCAAAATGTTGGCAGTTCTGACAGATGAAGAGGACAGCAAATCCGGTTTTCGCCATTGCACAGCCTGCCCAAAACGAAGCTGGCTTCAGGACAACGGACAGCTCTCCACAGAGCGTGTCAAGACCTTGGACAGAGCCACTGCTTCGATAGCCTATTGCAGCAGTCTTCTATAGTGTAAACAGTGTTTTTCAATCTTTTTCGAGCCAAGGCACATTTCTTTCATTGAAAAAATCCCGCGGCACACCACGACTTGAAAATGTGAAAAAAGGCGTATTTTAATAATTAAGTGTTATTGTTACTATAACCGTTTTCTAAACATTGAAAAATAATGCTATATTATAACACATTGAATAGGAATCAAATCAACATCAATCCAATATTTGGTGCATTCATTTTAATGTCAAGTAAAATATCGTCAATTAGAACTTTAACTTGCTCAGGGTCGGAGGTTTTTCTGTGTGACAGCCGGTTCTTTTTCTCCCGGTCGTTTGCGCTCTCCCGCAATTTTGGACCAATCCCTTTTCCCTTGAGTCTTTGTATAATTCCAACATCATTCAAATGACTTTTCGGCTGAATGTGTCGCTTGAGGTAGTCCAGCTTTCATTTAGTCCATATTTTTTCGCTTACAACTTTAGCTTTGCTGCATATTTTGCAGAGCATACTTTTCTCACTCGAAAAAGAAAATATCTCACCCAGTTTCACTGCTTGTTCTTCGATTTGCACATAACTCCAACAGCCATTCCAACTGAAAAGAACCGCAGTTCATTCTTATTTTGGTTTGGGGAGTCGACGTATCACATTCACTGCCCAGTCGTTTCGCCACTATAAGGGATTAGCATTAGCGTCACTTATCACCAGCGCACTGTTATTGTTATGGAGCAGAGAACATGCGCAAGTACTGTCAATGCCGAGATTGGCTGCATAGCGTCATCGCATCGTGTGATTGGCTAGACACCCGTCACTCACTGAATTACACAATTGATAGAGAAAAAAAAATTAGATATCTAATTCATTTGCAGTGCGTTCACTTTGCTGGATAGGTTTTCTTGTGTTCTGAGAGTGTGCGACCAGTGCGCATTTGCGCAGCTTAGAGGAAACATTGGTGCCATTGCATCTCCAATGTCAGGCGATAGACCGCACGGACATACTATATTGGATAATTTCTCATGGCACACCAGTTTGCCGTGGCACAGGGTTTGAAAAACACTGGTATATAGAAGACTGCTGCAATTGTCGAATAAGTAAGAGGATGTGAGTGTGCATGTATCTCACTTGAAGGCTCTTCTTGTTGTTAATTGTGTTGTGACCCTACTCTTGTTCTCTGCTTATTTTTTATTTTCATGTTTGGGGGAAAAATTAAATAGTTCAGGGAGGATGACCTATAAATATGTCCTGCATACATCCGTACTTTACATATGCTATCTTGAAATTTCTTACGTGACCCCCCCCCCCCCCCC
>NW_017805744.1:7125520-7162586 GCF_001891065.2 Hippocampus comes
GCAGCTGTGTCTGTGCAAGTAGCGTGAGTGACTATTTTGGGTCACAATATCTAGATGTTGATGTTGATGTGTGTGTTTGCGGGACGTGTGTACTTCATAGTACCAGGGGGCGTTTCTTTGTGAAGCATTCCTCCGCCATGGAGCATTAAATAAATGGCCGTAAAAGCATTAGAGGGCCTTTTAGTATATCGAATGAACCAGCAGGACAATATAACCACTGAGGTACTCGCTGGTCACGTTGTATGCAAGTAAAAAAAAAGAACATTTAAGTCATTGTTTGTTTGTTTGTTTGGTTTTTTTTTTTCCTTTTACATGACTATTCCCTACTGATGTGTACATGTGTACATCCCCCAATGTAGGACATGTGGATACATTCAAGGATGTCTGCAGTGTTACTATTAAAGTCCTAAGATATTTGTGCATCTGTATGTCTGTGGTGAAGCTGGCCCCAATGGACTCCATAGTTTTTTTTTTTTCTTCCTGGAAGGATTTGGGACAAAGGTGGGGGCTATTTGTTTTAGGCGGTGGGACTGAGGGGTGATGGCATGCTAGAGTCATGAATACATTCAGGGCAGTGGAAATAAAGAGAGTGTACTCAAAGTGCCACAGTAGGGGGCTACTGAAGAAATGATTCAGACACAGTGGACAACTCGGAAAACCAAAGGAGCATGTTGACAGTAAAGCTGTGTACCTCCCTACCACATATCTAACTTGAGATTGGTGATTGGGAAAGAAAAGCAACAACACCTAACACTAAAATATAGCATTATATTTTAGCTACTGTGCTGAGTTAGATAACTGTGGAAGGGAGTTTTTACAACAAATGTCCAGGCTCACATGCAAAGAACAATTCATATTAATGATAGCAACTAAATGTCTCAACTCACAGACTGATCTTGTTCGCTGACTAATACTTCCACATATGGACCGACAAAGTGTAAACAGAAATCTCTGGCAACAAAGAACCAGGAAATTCCAATAAGAACAAAATGTGCTTGCAATAGGCAAGGTAAAATAGTAATCCAAGTAATACAAAAAAACGAAATTGCCGAAAGTCCAAATGTGCGAGACTTCAATCGGAAGCTGTTAACGAACACACCAAAATACTTACAAAAAGAGGATCGTAACAGTAGCAACTACGAAGACGAACGGAACATCAAGAAAATATCTATTGAGCATGAACAGCAAGCAAAGTCAATAAGCCGACAGTGACTCGGCAGGTTGGCAGCCTTGATTGTTAACAAGGCACAAGTGCGCATGCTGAAGAGGTACGCTCTTCACTCCAGCTGGTGCTGAAAACAAAGACAGAGCCCAAATATGCCAAATTTAGAGTGTTCCATTAACCTGACATGTATGTTTTTGAAATGTGGGAGGAAACCGGAGTAGCCGGAGAAAACACACGCAGGCACAGGAAGAACATGCAAATTCCACTCAGGACAGTGGGGCCTGGAATCGAACCCTGCTCCTCTGTACTGTGAGGCAGATGTGCCAACCAGTCCCCCACAGTGCCGACTCTTTTGTAAACAAATTTCAAACTTTGTTAATACATTCTTCGTATTTATATAGATTTAGCTCACCATCATGCTTGCATCCTTGCCTACTTGCATTGTTTAAAAAGTGCAATATAGAAATAATAACAGACTCTATATACCTGATGCATTTAATGAATGCAGGAGACATTTGTACACCGTTCAGTATATACTGCTTGGCCAGTGGAGAGTCAGAGTGGCTTTTGCTTGCAGGAGCGGAACTCCACCATGTGGAAAAAAGCAAGACCCCACAAAGACAATACAGTAACGTTGCTCATAAAGCATATCGCCAGTCCGCAGAGTGTGCACTGTGTGCGTGCGGCACAAGGACACGTCAGCAAACACAAATTCGTCCCAACCGTCACGATTATGTAACAGTGGGGCAAAACAGTGCTGAACGACTCACTAACAGACACATTTTTTTAACCAGAAACTCGGTTGCTTAATTTTTCACCTGATGGGTGCACAACTGTAACAGGGGGAGTAAAAAACTTGGAAATACTTCCTGTACTACATTATAATTACACAAAATCTGTGAAATGATAAATACCCGATGTGTTCCTTCACTATCAAATGGTGGAACAAAAAGTTTTATGTGTTCCCCTACTTCAATAATGAATGTGGCACTTCCTCTTTATGTCATGTTTTGCGAGGTGGTAGTTGGAGGACCCCAAAAAGCAGGGAGGCAGGGAGGAGCAGGGTGGACTGACCAAGCTGTATTTAACAAAAATACAAAAAGGAGTACACCGAAAAAAAAAAAAAACTAACTGAAGCACTTAAACAAACTTCAGGAAGCCACAAGGAACCAAAGTAACAAAAACCTATGACAGAAACAAAACATAACAGGAGCACACAGACACTCACATACTCACAATGATCCAACAAAGACTGACAGAATCCAGGGAGCTAAACAAAAACAAAGTGACGAGACAACGAAAAACACCTGAACAAGACACAAAGGGCTGAAGGAGCTGATTGGGACACAAATGACGAGAACAGCTGCAGACAATAAGGGCACATGAGGGAATAAAACCAAATGTAACCGAAACAAAAACATAACACTTCGAATTTGAACTCACGCCTCTTTCTCTTGATGTCCATGGGGACGGGTACGCTGAATCAATATAATTGACCAGGAGGACATTGTTTTCTGCTGTTGTCGTCAGGCTTTGTCAAGTGAGACGATAAAAAGCAACCAACACAAGAAATCCTGCTGTGTGTCATCAATATGCTTAGACACAAGGCAGTCGGACCACACTGGTTACATAGACAGTCCAGAGACCCAACTATTTGCATACAACAATGAAAACCTCTTTTTTTCTGGAGTATGTACCCTTTCAGAGCCATTATCAATCTTTCATTTCATCCATCCATCCATTTTATGATCCGCTTTATCCTCACAAGGGTCGCGGGGCATGCTGGAACCTATCCCAGCCGTCTTCGGGCAGGCGAGGGACACCCTGACCCGGTTCCCAGCCAATCGCAGGGCACACAGAGACAAACAACCATCCACGCTCACACTCACACCTAGGGACAATTTGGAGTGTTCAATCAGCCTGCCATGCATGTTTTTTTGGAATGTGGGAGGAAACCGGAGTACCCGGAGAAAACCCACGCAGGCACGGGGAGAACATGCAAACTCCACACAGGGAAGCCGGAGATGGAATCGAACCGGGTACCTCTGCACTGTGAGGTTGACGCGCTAACCACTTGACCTTTTTCAACCACTTGACCTTCAATTGCTGAAGTATTTTACAGAAGAGGGTAAAATGGGTTAAGCCCTTAAAAACCAGCAGGCCATAAAGATGACCTCTTTTGTTTTGTAAAACACGGCACAACAACCGCTGGCTGATCGGCTAAGAGCAGACAGAGGTAGGCCTACCAGTTTTAGTGCCAAGGCTGTTTGCTCCAGGGCAGCAGTGTCTCACACCATAGAGGACAGGGGAGCAGACAGGCACGAAAGCCAAAGCCAGACTATATCCGCAGGCTGTGTGACATGGCAACCATGGCCACAACACTGACATAAACCCTAGCCAAAGATGATGGCATGTTACCACCGCTGAAGGCCTCTGACTTAGTCATTTGCTTCAGTCAAACATGATCCAATGTCCACCTCATCTATATTGTCCACTGCACTTAACACTTAAGTAATCCACCCTACTACTAAACAATATATCCTGTAAAGCAGCGGCGTGCTCGGTTTGGGGAGTTGTGCCATGAATGAGACACTGAACGTTCACTGCGGGTGGATGCGGGCTTCATAAACAGTAAACCATTCAACAACCACTGCCTGCTAATCAATCTATTAGGACAAAGCAGCATTTTCTGCATTCAACATAACCGACTGTACGCTGATGCACACCAAAGCTATAAAGCTCAGCTGGCCGTATAACAGCCTAGCATTTCAAATTATGGACAAAACAATGCAGTGCACTCTCCTCCTCTTTCAGTTAGACTGTTAGATGTTTCTAATGAAAACGCTGTAATAATGTTGTTGTTGTGGTAATTTTCTTGTTGAGAGTTCTTTTTTTTTTTTCCAGAGTCGTGCTCCTGTTTGTATTCTCTGATTCTGTATTCAGTGTGTCACCGACAAAGCAGACTATCGCAGCAATATATTTCTTTGTTATGGTTGTGGTGTCAGAAAATGCACAGCCAAATGCAAAGTAGTTGCAGGAGGCATAGCAATGAGAGGGGAAACGTTTATTAAGTAAACAAAGGCTGTGCATCGGAAACCCAGTATGAACCTGAGAAGAGGAAACAAATAAACTTGGGTTCAGCATAAGAAAGTGGGACTTAATCGTTTGACTAAATACATTAAAAGTTAAGCGGGCATCATGAAGGGACAAGGAAGCCAAGGAGTTCATTTCAAAAATTGAGCCCGGGAACACACATGAAGACAATCGGGCTGTTTTCGGCAAAAATCTTGACCAAAATGTCAAATTGTCACGCGTGATAAATAACATTGAGATTTTGTCCTGTTTACACTCACTTGACCAATAATTGAACGAACTATTATAGTTGACTGATTTCCAAACTAGTAATCCATCACTTTGTTATACAATGAGATGATTTATTTGGTTTCATTGTCATGACGGTCCTCCGAGGAAAGACGCAACGCCACAGTGGCCCGCGACAAAAATGAGTTTGACACCTATGTCCTAGCGGGTTTTGTTTTTTTGGGGGGGGGTGTATAGAGAAAGTGGGTTCTCCAGATGGCATGAAGTATTTTCCAAAGCAAGTCTTTTGTTGACGACGTCTGCTGCTCCCACTCCCGCATCCGGTTCTCTTGGGAAACACTCGTCAACCATCAGTACATTCCCGGAAGTGTCTGCTCGTCTTCATGTTTGTGAGTTCACATGTGATCATGCAAGAGTTCTGCCTCATGGTACTGGATTCTAGATTATAAGAGGTGGAAAAGGATCTGTATGTGTTGTGTTCTCTGTTGAAATTGAACAGACCACACACACACACAAACACACACACACACACACACACACACACACACACACACACACACACACACACACACACACACACACGCGCGCACACACAACATGACCATAACTGTTTAATGCCTGTTTTTTTCTCTTTGGGTCTGTGGTCTGTCACAAATAAAATCTGATTTCATTGATTTGAAAAATCCTCATGTGTGTACCAGGCCTTAGATTTTTTTTTGAAAAGCCCTTTAACATGTCTGTTCTTTTTCATTTCATTTTCCAAAGACATGGTGGTTCTGACTTAATTTATTGTGTTTATTGTTCGGTTTATTTGGAGAATTATGAAGCTGGAACAAAAAACACCCAAGAAAAAGTTCACCAACTTTAATTAGAAAAATGGTCAATATGAAGGAAACGAGGCAAAACAAAAAGTGAACATGATGCAGAAAGAGAAGACTTGAGATAACTCATTACCTGTGAGTATGACAACAGGATAATTATAGCTGTTGTTTCATCACAACGATGATCTTATTCATTATCTTATGCCACTGCAGTGTGGCCAAGAACGCTTAGGACAAAATAGCACCCCTCATAGCGGTGATATTTCTTCAAATATTTAAAATAAAAATCCCCTTGATCCTTACTGTTTTGTGGTACTGAAAATAGACCAAAATAGACCAGAAGGTTCTGTGAAATTTAGCACTGACCTTGACTTTGGATTAAAGTGCATGCTTGTCAGACCATCTCTTAACTCCCTCGAGTGTTCTATTGTGGTCAATTATTTTAACCTGTCTTCAAAACCCCTATACCAATTGCCCAGGTGCAATTTTACATTCACAACATCCTGCAATATCAATCAATGGAGCACAGATGAAGAAAGTCAAGATGTCAATCAATACTGTCCTCACCTTGTGTGGTTTCAGGTTGCTAACTTCTCCTTCAGAAGATGGAAAAGGTTGGCCACCACAGACACATCACGGCATTACTGAAAATGGATTGTTCTACACAGTCAGACACTTTTATTTTAATGACAGAAACAAGACATCTGTCCTCGGATTGCTGTTGGATCAGCTGATTGATGAACTTATCTGGGAAATATACAGTAGGCTTTTCCTGCTTAAGTCTATGGGGACCAAAGGCAGAGAAAGTCAAAGACCCAAAGTCGACATGCCTGAAGACTTTCATCAGAAGTCTGGCCAGCATTTTTTTTTTTTTTGTCCTTTGGCAGCAGTTGTATTTTCTGCTTTTCCAGGAGTCAGACATCAAGATAGACAGCTTGGCATGTGAGGCTTGATAAAAGCCTCATTAGACGAGTAATTGCCAGAGTATTCTTTAAATCTTAATTACATGACAAGAGAAGCATTGCAACGGTCATGCCATCTTGAGAAAGAAAAAAAAAACAGATGCTCAAATGTGTCTTCCCCATGTGTGCTGTGTAATGCACACCTGCTTCGTAAATCTATCAATTTCCAACGAGCAGACCGAACATACTAAATGACATGGCAGTATTAAGACCTCTTTCGGCAATAGTGTACATCAGAGATAGTCAAATATGAATCTTAAAGGGCCTTAGTCAGGCCAAATGCCAGTAATATTCTAAATCAAATGTCATTATCATCTCCAGAAAATGAAAACGGGGTCTTCAAAAAAAGAATAACTCAATATAGGATAAAGAACAATAATCAAATGAGAACACTCACAAATGACAACTTTCAAGAGCACCGTTACGAAAGCAACACTTACTCAGTTAACATAGCAGTTCGTGTACTATGCTTTTATTTTGAAAGACAAAACGCACCACTTCCGACAGCTGAATTAGCCATTTTAACAACAGATGCCCAGCAACTTTCACTTAATAACATCATGTAAAACACTCGAGTCAGGCAATCTGGTGCTCACAAAGTGACTATGCTAGTGACAGTGACACTGTCACACCCTCTGCTTCCAGCTACCCTGAAGTCAAGTGAACAACAAATATACAAATATAATGTACTGTATATGTATAATCCATATATCCATTACCTGAGCTGCTTATCCTCACGAGGGTCGCAGGCAGGCTGGAGCCTATCCCAGCCGTCTTTAGGCAGCAAGCTGGATACACCCTAAATTGGTCGCCAGCCAATCGCAGGGCACACATAGACGTGCAACCATTCGCACCCACAGTCACACCGAGGGACAATTTAGAGTGGTCCATAAACCTACCATGCCTGTTTTTGGAATGTGGGAGCAAACTAGAATACCCAGAGAAAACCCACGCAGGCATGGCGAGATCATGCAAACTCCATGCAGAAAGGCCGGAGCCTGGAATCAAACCCTGGACCTCTGTGCTGTGAAGCGGACATTCTAAACAGTCGACGATTGTGCCGCCTACGTGAAAATTAATAAACTAAATGTTGTAAGCACTATTCCATTTTTTAAGTATTCTCGTTTGATGAATATACAACATGGTTTCAATGACTGAAACTAAATCGATTGACTGCCTCACTGAATACAAGACTGAACTCCCCGTAAGTCAAACATGAACATTTTTTCTGAGTTTATTTTGCAGCGGTTGGAGAGGTGTTAGTTTTAATTCAGTTTGCTTCAGGTTCCAGTCATATCTAAAAATCAGTAGCCTGCATAATATTCTGAAATAAATTCCTATGTGAGAAAGCAATTGGGTAAATATGTGGGAAAAGCAAAAATCACTTTTGGGGAAATGAAGGTGTACTTTGTCGACAAAGGCACTTCTAAGAGGAAATTCCCACAGATGATTCTAAAACCAAGTAGCAACCTTGATTCTTTGTGCCTAATTCTCATGTCCACGCAACGCAAAATTTCCAGAGAAAATCCTAAGGGACAAAGAGATGGGTGACAAGCCGATGAGAGACAGGAAGAGAGACCCATCTTGTGATGGATCCCTTTGGATGGTCCCACGAGTGCAAAGGGTGTTGGGGCTGGTGGACCAGGCCATCCGGTAGCTGGAGCATGCATGACAAGCTGCATTGGAGCCACTGACACATCTCTGTGTCTGAGCACTGACTCAAGCGGACACCACGGACTGCAACGTGACTTGAATCTCAAACATAGCCACTCAGGCAAGGCCGTTTGAGTGATATGAATACATACGCTCCAAAATGTTTGAAATGAATTCAAGTACATCTTACCCTCAAAGCCATACTGTGAGCAAAAAACAACAACAAAAAAAAACTCTCGAATTCTCATTGAATAAGAAGGCTGCTCACATGGCTGAAATGTTCCAAAAACATTTAGAAAAGTGCATATTATTGAGGTAAAGTTGGTAAGCTAGTTCATGCTTTATTTATTACTGTATTTTATTTTTCATCTGCCGATTCACATTTTTTCTACAAATCGATTTTAGCTACAATGTAAATTCTTCTCACTCGCTTTTATGCCACTCTTCTTTGACGGAGTATCCCCTCTTCTTCAATCCCTGGCAACATCTTTTCTGAGATGGACTAGTACTGGGGAGATTCATTTAGGCCTGGAATTGCACACATCGCTGCAATATTGAATCTAACCAAGCCAGACTGCAGCAAAAGGACATCTGGATGAGTGAAATTGGATATTCGAGTAGTTCAATACGTTTGAGGTCAAGACTGGATCGAGGCAAAGGCAATTATTCATGTTTGGCTGAGAACTTGACCAAAGTCTGAAATAAAACAACACATATTAATGGGATCATTACTGTAATAAGCAGAAGTGATGAATCCTCTTGGTTGAATGGAGAAACTCCCAGAAGAACAAACAAGCTGGACAGCAACACTAATAGGTATTTATAATGTATGCGGTGACCAGGATGGGGACATTTCAGTGTTTTCTTTCTCAATCTAAATTGTATATTTTCAGTCTAAATTGTATATTTTTCCTAGTGGAGAGAGGATCAGTTTTCCCCAGGTTTTTTTTTCCAATGGAAGGTGTAAGTTGGAAAAGGCCAACAATGTTGATCATACACCTCACAAGAATATAAATCTTAAAGGTGGTAAGACTTGATTGAACTACTTGTAATTAATACCTGTACAACAATTTTAGGCCAATAAAGCGAAGGAAAAAGAAATGGCTCTTCATTATTATTATTATTATTATTATTATTATTATTATTATTATTATTACATAGAGTGTCATGGTTCCTTTGCCATTGCATTTAGTCAAGAGAGTCAAATAAATCAGCATCATATCTCAGTCATGCCGGTGTATTACATTTATAGCTTAGAAGCGGAGGTGGGTGTTTCAGTAAATTTTGCTGGTCCGTCATTCGTCATTCACCAGAGGCCGGGCCACCTGTCCATTATCTTCAGTCCGTCATCATTTCAAAATGACCAAATCTGACATCGTAAGTCCATCACTCTGACATTATTTTAACCATCCTTCCATCATTACTAAACTAAAGTCCGTCCCTACTATTTAAGGACCGGCATATCTTAGATCTCTAAAGTTCGAAAATAAAACAAACATATACAAACACCGTGGTGATTGGTGAATTAAAAACAATATGGGAAAATGTCATTGCAGTTTGTAGGACCCAAAGGAATACAACAGAGCCAACTTCCTTTAGCGGCTGGGACGATCATGAAAAGGAGCTGTCTTGGAAAATGGGAACCGAGATTTAGCACCCCAAGTCACATGATTGACGAGCGATGTTTAGATTGTTTTTTACCTTCTGTCAGATAATGATTAGACCCTCTCCCGCTCCGCTAGAAGCAACCCCGCTATATTCAACCCCGCAAACAAACACGTGTACCACAAGTACTGACCCGGTTAGAGATGATTCCGATAATGGATGAAAACATACTACCGTTGGTATTTAGTGCGTCCGTTTCATTTGTCATGCATCGTTTGTCAGCAAATTGGTTGTCCGTCAGTGACGTACTGATGAATCTTCCGTCAGTATTGACCGAATGCCCATCTCTGCTTATAACCGAAATGTAATCATGAATCTGAATTTTAAGTACACATTTACGACACTGATTATTCTTCAAATGTGTAATTCTTCCAGATTCATCAGTTTTTGAACAAAATCTGGGAAAAGAGGATCAAATCATTAGTATTCGTGCAAAAAGGAGAGACATTCCATTCACGTTATGTACAAAGTCTTGATGTTGATTATTTCGGATTGGCTCGCTTCTTCTCAATGCCAGATTGCATTACCGTCACCTCTGGTGGGTCTGGTGGTGTCCACAGTAAATTATGCCTGACTTACTGGTGCTGCATCAGGATAACAGGAAGAGATTTGACTGTCTTTGTTACAGCTACAGCTGTTGTGAAAGCGCTATATAAATCAGGATGTATTGTATTGTATTGTATTGTATCTTTCTGCATACTCATAATGCAATCAAATTATATAGAATATGACGTAATGTAAAGGAAAACAACAATGAACCGAAATGATGTACGGAACTCTGCACTCTGGCAAGTGTAAATGAAACCTAGAAAGTCGAACACCATCTCAAGTGCATTGACCAAATATGATGTGTGCCGTCCGACATATTAAGGTGGACAAAGTGACTTGTATTTCTGAAACTGACGAAATACAAAAACAACGTACAAAAAATTATCCATCCATCCATCCAATATATGATTCGCTTATCCTCACAAGGGTCGCAGGCTTCAGGCAGCAGGTGTTATCAGCGGACACATCGGCAAACAACCATTCACGCTCACAATCACACTTAAGAGCGTTCAATCAAACTACCATGCATATTTTTGGAAAGCGGGAGGAAACCGGAGTACCTGGAGAAAACTCAAGCAGGCACAGGGAGAACATGCAAACTCCACAGAGGAAGTCCGGATTCGAACCCGCAACCCTGGCGGGTGTGCTTACCAATTGACCGCTGTGCCACTACGAAAAATTACCTTACAAAAATCAGTCATTGTTTTACTTTTGTGGTCCAACATGATTATCTTTGAAAAACAAAAACAAAACAAAGAAACCCCACAAACAAATTCAAATAATCTGGACAAAAGGTGACGGTACCCTTAATTTAATGAATTATTTTTATTGCACAAAATTTTGAAAGAATCACTGCAATCAAATGGTTTCTGTAATTGTCAATAAGACTTAGCAGTTTGTCTTTACACGTATGTTGGCCCAATATTCCTGGGCAAAGTCCATTGACCTTCTCCAATTTTCTCCCTCTGTGGGTTTTTTTCTGTGGCCTTTTTTTTTTTTTTAATTAGCTGTGTGTTTATGACTATCCTGTTGAGCAATTTTGTCGGTGTGTACTTTGTTTACTCTCCGAATTATATAATCCTGCATTGCTGTAGAGTGGAGATGCTGCTTGATGGACATTGGGGGAAAAGCTTTGCTGTGGCCCAACAGTAGTGGCTGATGCCTGGGATCAATAGCAGCTAATTACAACCCACATTGATCGAGAAGGCCCACTAATTTAGAGTCAAGCCCAGAGCCTCTTCGTACAGAACCATTGAAGCAACTCCAATCCCACCCTCTGGCCCTGTAAACATCTCTCTCAGCAGTCAGCAGCTCATTATCTCTGAAGAGCAACTGGTTGAGCATTTGTCTGTCTCAGAGGATTAACTTCATCACTGCAGGATTGGGCACCTTGACTGGAAATGATCGAGATTCTCAAATGCTCGCTTCACTTTTCCATTTCTTCTCTCAGCATGATGACGGAAACTTTTCATGTGACAAACTTGTGTCTATTAATTAAGCTTAAACATTCTCATGGCATACTTATTGGGTGCAGAATAAAGCGAAGGGCTCCCAGTTTGATTCACACTGAGTTAGGAAATTTGCTCAACTCATTTGGGGGTAAATCATCTCCTCATTGTTAAACCTGCTAGCTCTGTGGTTCACACTATTTTTCTGACGCGGCCCACTTTTTGGCCAAACTGATATTTCATTGACAGGAAACCAAAGTGAAGTCAGCTTTTATTGTCAAATATGCTCTATGTGTAACATACAGCACAGATGAAATTACTTTCCTCTCTCAACCACAGTGCAACCATGGTTACCGGTATGCTTCGCTGCAGCCATAAGACCAGCAAATATTCGTAGACAGGCCGGGGCTAACAAACTCTTCCATCCGGGTGATAATGTACATTTGGAGCACATATGCTCCACTACAAAAAAAAAAAAAAAGAAACAAAAAAGTTTTTTTTACATCACAAACGTCCTGTGAACCGGTGGTTGGGAACCCGTGCCCTAATTTGTCCCCACAAACACTATGGGCCCATCATGCATTACAATCATGACCTTTGAACGATACTAGATTTTTATAAGATATAATAATAATAATAATAATAACAATAATAATAATAATAATAATAATAATAATGATAATAATAATAATAATAATAATAATCATAATACATTTAATTTTGAAAACGCTTTTCACCGTATTCCAAGACACTTTACAAGAAAAAAACTTGCTGCTTGTTTGTATCGGACATGTTGCTGATATCTAGCTGTGCTACTATGTAGGGTGAATTACAAATTTATCATAGGGTGAATTACAAATTTATCATCGCGTAAATAGGCAATCTCTCTTCTGTCACGTGCCGCTTTGAACTTTAGAATAATTTCTTTCCCCTTTTGTCGAATGGCTTCTGCGAAGTCCTCAGGACGTTGCTTTCTGTAAAATTCTTGCTTTGCATCTATTCCTCCCAGGTTCAGGTTTCCCGATATGATGAACTCAATTCACCTCAATTTTCTCCAGCAGCTGCAATTTTTCCTTAAAGATTTCCAATACTTTTTCTTCAGTATCTGACCATTTTCCCTCTGCATAGAAAGAGCCCTATACATTTTGCCACATATTGGACTAAATATATGGGTTGAAACTTAAGTTTTTGTTGCATTACTTTACTGTTAATGCAATGTGTGTTGCAAGAAATACTGAATTGTTTTATTTACAGTATGTGAGAAGCAGTGAAAAGATGACACTACTTTTTTACGCCTATCAGTCCTTCAGTGTTTCACCCTTGTTTCCTGGTTGCGTTCGTCTCAGTCTATATTAGTTCAGCCAATTTACTGTATCTTCCAATCAGTCATTCTTTCCTTATTACACAACTTGGTAGCATTGCCTCACTCTGGAGCTCATTGGCACTTTTCCAAATTGAGTGTTTTCACTCACACACCTATTTCTTTCGTGCCTCTTTCTCATCAGTCTCACCTCATTTCCACCTCTTGCTCCAATTGCCGGATCACCCCAATCTCCCCTTAAAGTCCGCATTCATTGCTGCTGAATTTAACCGAAGGAGAGCTGGGAGTGTAATTGCTTTTCGGACTATGGCGTGGTCCTTTCATGGTATCTCACAGCAAAAGGATATAGACATACACATGAACATACCATACATATGACTTCTTGTCTGCAATATCTTAATATAAGGTAACCTACAGTGTGATTTCCTCCCCAAAACATTAAATAGAAAGGTTTTGATCATTACTGCCTTCCGTCCACAGTCAGCTGGGATGGGCTCCAGCAACTCCCCGCGATCCTGTTAGCAAAAGCGATGTTGAAAATGGATGGGTGGATGGTTTTGATCATTATGTGCTAAGTGCTTAAGTGTCTCCGATCTACACGTGCTGAACATGAGCAGAAATAGTGTGTATCAATAATGACGAACAGCAACATATTTTACTTAACCTTTATGCAGCTCTAAATGTCCCTTTATAAAAGTGTAGACAAGACAAGGTTATTTGTTGTGAATGATTGTTCCTTGATGGATCAATTGTTATGCAGTTCCTCTGGGCCTGTATTATGTTACCTTTATGATGTCATATAGGCCCTTGGAGACTCAGTGACATGTGGTCAGTACGTCAAGCTTTCGCCCAGTGACAGTGTTAGCTCTCTTCCGTCCGTGTCTTCTGCATCCAGCCCTGCTCCCTTTGAATTTTAGTAGCTAAAGACCTTTACGTCGTACCTTCCGTGTCCTGTCTGCTTCCGGGTCCTAATTCCCCTCATCACGTGACATTATTTCTACCCTAGATTTTTCAAATAGGTTTGTCATACACATAAATAAGACAAATCTATTAGGGTAGCAAACTTTCTGGACTGAAAGAGTAAAATTTTTCTATCCATCTTCAGCAGGCGCACTGAGTCAGTCATAATGAAAACGTATTGTTTTATTCCACTGGTTTCCCATCGGGTCAGCCCTTCTGGAGGCTTTAATAGTCTCTGCTTGCATGGCAAAGGTGTTCTGCGTTTGCTCAAAACACTACACTGTGACAATGCTGTTTGAGCTGTGTTGTTGTATTCAGTTAAAAGTTGCTCTTTATTTGCTTTGTCGTCAGTGCGTATGTCTTTGAGACCGACGTGAAAAGCAACAGAGAAAAAAGGGATCAAAGGAAAATTGCAGATGAAAAGGCACGAGTGCCATATAAGCGTGAAGTTTAACTAGAGCTGGCAGTCAGTGTGTTGGGTGACTGGGTGTGAGCTGTGGTCCTGGATGAATCTGCATTTAACGCAACTGAAGAGCCTATCCCAACAGTCGTAAGGCGATAGGCAGGCTACACCCAGCCAATTGTACGGACATGGTCGATGAACTGCCTGGAATTAACACGCTCCAAAATTGTAGTTGTACTAATCATCTTTTTCTTACATTTTTGTAGTCACAAATTACAGCACAAGCATTGATCTGCAAGAGAGCTTCCAAAGCCTCAGAGTGGTCTCGCTTTTCGTGATTAGTAATTTCAACTGCATTACATATACCAGTGAAACAGTCATCAAGTGGAGGAAAGAAGGCACAACAGTGACATTACAAAGAATAAAATGTGAATAAAAGTGGTCAGGGAGGCTGCCAAGAGGCCGAGAACAACACTGAAGTAGCTGCAGGAATTCCTGGAAAGCACTGTCGGTTGAGTACATGTGACAACAATCTCTTGTCTTCTTTTAATGTCTGGACAATTGGGTAGGTTGGCAAGATGTAAGCCATATTTTACAAAGAAAACAAATAATTAGAGGCACTTTAAATCAAGGCTCGTGTGTGCTGACTCCCATTGAACATTCATTTGAATGGAATTGCTTGATTCTGAACTCAGCCTCATGCCAGTTATAAGAGGATGTGTGCATTTTTTTTTTTTGTGCACAATAAAACTGTTGCTGCAATGTTGAAAGAATTAGCAGAAACAGAAGTGGATAACAAAATCAAAGTAAATACCAGATACAACGTGTTAAATTATGTTAGTTGATGCTACCTGGTGTGTTACCTCACCTGAAGCAAAGTATGCCGATAGCTCACCCGAAACAGTGTCATCTTCTGAATCCAAAGCAGAGTCATCATTGCTGCTGCTGTGCTGTTTTTACCGACTTTTAGAATAGTTAGACAAGTGTTGTAACAGAAACAGAGCTGAGAAAACAGAGCACCCCACAGAGTGAGGTTTGATTACAACACAGAAGAAGAAGAGCAATGATGAGTCAAAATACAGACAGGAGGTAAAAATCTGGCGAACTCCTGAAAAGATGTGATGGTGGACTTTTGGATGGACAGACACATCTCACCAGCAAATGCAGAAAAAATGGCCCCCCTGCATCATCGAGGACACCCTCTCCTCCATTCTTTGGCCTCAGGCACGGGGCAATGGAGCATCTGGTTCAGGAGTACAAGGCTAAGGAACAACTGTTTGCCACAGCTCCGTTACTTTCTCGCTTATTTTGCACTTTCAACTCTTTTTGCAATGTGCTTGGCCGTACACAGTACTGCAGCCTTTTGGCTATGGTATTTTGTTGAGTGTAGAATGCCGGTGTGGTTTGTCTGTAACACTACAACCATGACAAGTTTTGTCCCAATATAGAACCTGGGTGACGTTCATTCGGCAAAGAATGGATCCTGGAGGAAATGTGGAGAATGACAAGAGCTGGCGCTGATATCACATAAATTGAAATTGACGGCAGAGAGAGAACTGAATGGGACAGAAATATTGAACCACTGTCTCTATGTGTTACCGGTACTTGCTAATGGATAGACTATCAGCTATTAAAATACTGCAGTTGTTTGTTTACATTCAAACTCATTTTGTAGCAAACATGAGTGATATCATTCACAAAAGGTTACAATTTCCGTATCCCAGCCCTGGACATATATTGTATCATGACACTGAGGACCTCAAACTGGTTGTGGGAGATTGGAATCTTGCTCCACTCATCAGGAAAGTATGAGCAGTGAATAAAACTTTGCATCTCCTGGATTTAAAATGCCAAGGTGAAGGAAGGGAAACGGATATTTTCTCTCATTGTTTTTGTAATATTATATTTTGAGTTGTTTTATTTTATGTACAGCACTTTGTGACGACATCCATTGCTGTTAAAATGTTCAATAATAAAGTAGACTTGAGTAATAAACATGATTACATTTTTGTGATGGACAGATGGTATAAGATACTGATAGGTAAAAACAGCAATCGACAAAGTTAGGAAGCTAGGGAAGATGATGTCCTGCAAATTCTGAGCATCTCATTGTAATTAATGAAAGTAAACAAAGTCTGAACAAGCCTAATGAGACAGCTCAGACATAATAAACACACTCACACCACTGAGATGTGGAATACAACACATTTCAGCAAACCGTCTTTTTCGACATTGAGCGCTGCTTCAAATGTACGTGAGTCTTTAATTAACAGTTACCTCGAAATATGGTATTGAAAGGACCTCCAAACACATTTGACTTTGACTGTACTCATTTGCTCTGCACTTAACACTCAGAGTGAGGTGAAAATTCAATTAAAATGATTTGTCTTGTACATAGACAAAGACAAACTCATGCTAGACTCTTGTCCTTTCATTCACAGGTGTAATTTGGTGATAAAGGAACATTGTGTTTTGTCATCCAATGAAAATAATGAATTTCCTTGATAGCTCATCGACGTGAAGAACACTTTTCGCATGGAAAATGCAACATTGATCATTTACAGTCTTTATGGGAATAGAACTTGAAACTTGATTCAACCTGACAAGGCACACTGCAAGAGCAATGCTTTTTCTGCATCAACATGTCACTTCTCAGGAACTGTGCAGAAAGTGAGTGCAAAAACACCCTGACATGTATTTATTTTAAAATTACGTATCAAATGACTGGATATTTCATGCGGCGTAGATCAGCAGTTTAAAAATGGCAAGAATGATGAAATCACTTTTTTGGGGCGGGGGTCTTTGTTTTTGGTTATATCCACACACACACACACACACACACACACACACACACACACACACACACACACACTGCTTTTCATTGTCGAAGTTCTATTCACAAAAAGGTTATTTCAACAAATCCGTATACCTAGCCCTTTCCATTATCAAGATGAACTGCTGATGTGTCTCAGCGCTGAAGACAAATGGGCTAAATCAGACAGCACTCTGTCCTTCCCCCAAAAGAATGCCCACTGTCGGAACAATGTGCTTTTTCTCTGACAGATTCTCCCCTACGACTTCCCTGCTGACAAAGAGCTCAAACTACAAACTAGAAATAATCATGCAAGAGCAAATAATACAAAAAAAAATGAGCAATTCTATAATATTTCTGCATGAGGGTCATGTGGGGAGACAAATGTTTTCCTGTGATAAAATGTTTATCTATTTGTTACATTTTTATGACCGTAATTAAGGCACTCAATACATGTTGCATTGTTAAGGGTAAGACAGAAAAATCGTTAGGGCATGAACTCTTTGTTTGGAGTTACAATCCCCATTAGAAGATGTCAGCATTTTCCAAAATGACACCACATGCTGTATTAGTTGTTTTTCTGTTTCTGTTATCCTGTAACCTTGACGCTCTTCAAGTCAAAGTCACACATACACACCCTGTTTTGTTATCTTTTTTTTCCACTCCATTTTCCATTGGAAGCCTCTTGGCATATACAGCATAAAAATGTATGGGGATGATCCATCTTTTAATCAGTCCAGTTATGGTCCTGTAACACAGCAACTATATGATGGATTGCCACAATTTGG
Organism: Hippocampus comes; assembly: GCF_001891065.2. Classification (NCBI taxonomy): domain Eukaryota; kingdom Metazoa; phylum Chordata; class Actinopteri; order Syngnathiformes; family Syngnathidae; genus Hippocampus; species Hippocampus comes. The sequence continues at coordinate 7,143,389 of NW_017805744.1, forward strand.
CAGCAGTATGAGCCCAAATTACTTGGTGACCCCCTGACTTTTTCACTTGTGTCACCAACAGTTTGACATTTATGCATCTTGGCGAAATTATTTGACTTGTTATTGAATGTGTTGCCATGGAGCTTTGCACAAATAACAATGGAAACACCGTGATTAGCGTTAATTAGCAGATGCTAGTATACTCACACTCTACTGTTGCAACATATTAACATATATTAGATACAATAGCATCGCTACAGTGGCATTTTCCTTGTGAATGCATTGCAATAACGACATTCACATTTAGGGAGGCACTGAGCTGTGCCAAAAATGCACTGTCAAAGAAATTCTAGCTTAATGTTCTGTGTTGCATTCAGTGTTCGGAATTGTCATTTTTGTTAACTGTGGTAGAGGGGGGCAAAATGAGCTGTCCTTAACAAGGCAAAAAACACAGGCGAACACGACAACAACATCAGTGATATGCGATTATGTCTCACTGCCTTTGTTTTGACTGTTGCCATGAATTGTTTCACAAAAAAACATGCCAATGCCACACACCACCAACTAACAGGCTGAAAGTACAGACTCAAACTTAACCTCATTTTCCCCCGCACAATTTCAAACTTTTCCCAAGTGACTGAACAACATGTCTGTGACATTCTTTTGTTAAAATACACCAATGATCAAGAATTACAGGATAATACACTTTACATACCGTATTTCTTGTCTTGTTGAAATCAGCTCATTTTTAGGGGTCGGCGTTGTGTGCTCCAATTGAACCAACCCACATTACGCTTCATTACGCCTCAAATTTCATCATCGTGATGACAGGGGGTGAAGCCAAAGCTTCATAAAAGAGTGGCTTCACCGGCTGTCTCTTGACATCTTGCCACCAAGCGCTTGCGAAACAGCAGGTTGGATTTTGCTTTTGAATGTGTGCAGACTGAACAGAAATTTGGCTGTCACCACTTCCTGTCGCAAGGTGGGCTAGCTTCCGTCATCGCGCGGCTCAATGTGCGCCACATCTATCTCCTTGGAGAAGCAGGGACCACAGTGTGGAGGAAGAAGCAGGAGCTCATAAAGGCAACTAAGCGTTTTATTATATGCACTCATACAGTACGCTGTGTGTATGTAGCAGATGGATGCATTGCCTAACACAAACACCATTGACAAGCATTGAAGTAAGGGACGATTATCAGAGGCTAACGTTGTTAGTTAATGCTAATTTGTGCATCCAACCAAAACCCAATGAAGCTCTGCTTACTTTTTGGTAGCAGGGACATGACATTCATGGGGGATACGGCTGTCTCTGCATAACACACACACACACACACACACACACACACACACACACACACACACACACACAGACACACACACACACACACACACACACACACACACACACGGTTTAAAGTGTACCTCCGGTGACCCATTTCGCAGTATTGATGGGGAAATGGAGCAATAATGTAAAGTTTGATAAATACTTGCATCTGGTGTCCCCGTTGTTGTGTCTCATCTTATATTTGCCAAATCAATCCCCCTGGTTAATTTTAATGCAAGATGCTGTGCTAGGAACAGATGTGACGTCAAGGCGATGACTGGGTTGCCCCTTGCATGCACCAGTTGTGATTGAGTGATACGCCAGATTGCTTGCCTATGGATATGACACATTGAAGCTGAAATATGATTGGACCAAAAACAATTAAAAAAAAACACACAGAGGACTGGAAGCCACGCAGCCAAAACATACACAATGAAATTAAGACAAAAGATTGTTGTAAATGGAGGTCTGTGTTTCTGACAGTGTTTGCGCCTTCAAAGAAGGTCTTGACCGAATGCCTTTGACGGAATCTGTATATTTATGTAGAGGCCTGTCTCAGTCTTTTTTCCCCAGTTCACCAGTGATGTTCATCACCTCAATGCAAAACATGCAAATCATCTACATCTCCCAATGTGCCGCACAAAGCTCAGCCAATCTTCCGTTCGGAATGGGGTGCCTAGCTATAGAACAAATACATTCATTTACTTTATTTTTGTATTATCCTCATGGGCACCTATGTCTTCAACTAAGACCTGATGATGGAAATTAAAATTCATCAAGTGTGGTAACTGTCAAACATTGATAACTGGACTATATATATATATATATGATCTTGTACTCATTTATATTTCACAGACAATTGACTTCAAGTGCTCTCAACCACAGAGTAGTCAGTCCCAGTAACTGTTGATATTTTACACAGTTCGGCCCTGTTTCTCTTACTGTGCACTGAAAAGAGCACATCCAGCGACTGAGTGAGTTCTGACATTGTGGTAGCATTAGCAGCCTATTGTGGAATGGGGCTCTCTGGCACACAAGCCCGTAATGAAGATGCCAAAGTCACTCCTAAGCTTCTGGCTCTAATGGTGTCACACAATGCGACTGCAGTCAATACACACTACCATATGGCATCGCTGGCACATGGCACCCTGGGAGACTTACGGTTGTACACCTAGTGGCACGCATGAATTATAATATACTACGATAGAGGTGTACAAAACAATTTTAGTTTGTTTCTCACAGGAGCACCGGTGCTCATTGGTGCTTGTTGGTCAGTTTTTTCCCAATCCACACATGGCATTGGTTCTACTTAGAGACCTCCAGTCAGGGACGGCGTGATCGGCTGATTTGGCACAGTTCTCCATGAAAGCCGTCCCCAGAATTTTTTGTACCACTGACTGGTGTCACCGCAAGACACTTGGCATCTTTTTTCCCCCTGTATTTTTAATGTTACCTGTTACTCATAAATGCGATTTGAAGATATCAGAACGTCATTTTCAATTTTAATACTGATTTTCTGTGAAAAGTTGAACATGACTGACAGATAAAACATCCATCCAGCCAGCCATCAACTGATCCGCTTTATCCTCACGAGGGTCGCAAGGCATGCTGGAGCCGAGCCCTGCTGACTTTGGGCAGCAAGAGGGGTACCCTCAGAAATGGTTGCCAAATAAAACATCCATGCATCCATCCATTTTCCAATCCGCTTATCCTCACAAGGGTCGCGGGGCGTGCTGGAGTCTATCCCAGCTGTCTTTGGGCAGTAGGTGGGGGACACGCTGAGCTGGTTGCCACCCAATCGCAGAGCACACATTGACGAACAACCATCCGCGCTCACACTCACAACGAGGGACGATACAGAGTGTTCCGTTAACCTGCCACGCATGTTTTTGGAACGTGGGAGGAAACCGGAGGACCCAGAGAAAACCCAAATAAAACATGTTTATTTTAATTGAAATCCTAACTCTGATCAGGAAATAACTTACAAGTTTTCTAATTCCAGTTTCAGCCCAGGGAGTTGGTAGTCAGGATGCTTTACTCTAAATAGATGTGTAATTTTACCCCTCGTATTTAGTTTTGCTGAACTAGCAGCTGTTAGAACTGAGGCATCATGTCACGCATCAAATTTAACCCATAGGCAACCAAACCTAATTTGTTTGCAACACACCAAGCGCAAATGCACACAAAAGTCCAGGCTGTGGACTTTTTTTTAAATTCCTCCTATACACTAGATGCTAAGTTAAATCACTTCTAACATACTTTGACATGACAGTTACTAAACTACATATGATAGAGCTTTAAAGAAAAAAAAGTTGTAGTGTGTTATGCTCAGTTAATAAAATCTCAACTCCAATTTTTTATAAATATGTATAATGGTCATTTTAATTGGGTAGCTGATTTATGTGATGTCATTGTGATGTAACTTACATATTTATCTTAATTTTAGATTCAGGGGTAAGAGCACCCACTGGCCAAAATGAGGAGTCAGACATTGGCACAGTGGCCACAGACATGATCCTGGAGGCTGATGAGAGCCATCTACCTGCTGACTCACTTGTTCATTGCAGAACTTCAGGTGTGTGTGTGTGTGTGTGTGTGCGTGTGTGTGTGTGTGTGTGTGTGTGTGTGTGTGTGTGTGTGTGTGTGTGAATGAGTGCTTTTGCGTGGTGTATGTTATGCGTTATCTTCTTTTTTTAAATGTTACTTTTATAAACACTATAAATAGGGTGACTTTCATGTACAATAATGACAATCCCATTTTCTCTTTAATAGAAGTGCCTCAATGAAAAATCCCACCAAGTCCTGTGCCTGAGAATGAGCTTTTGGTGTTAATTGGCCTTCAGTTCTGACTGACACAATTGGGACACAGCTGGTTTGTCGAGGACCAAGTGAGGTACCTGCTGACTTTGCTTGCCGTCAAATTGACAGTAACGCAACAGCGATGACATGAAAAAAATATTCCATTTAGTATTTTGCAAAGTAAATTGCGTGACATGTTATCTTTTAAATTGAAGGCGATGTTAAAAACTCAACTTCTTTTGTAAGTGGATGGAAATGGGAAATGGAGGTGGGTGCCAAATAAAATCTCGCCCAGGACATCAGATTGGCTCGGTCCTGCACTTTCCCTTCAGGTTAATAGTCTGGGTGTCATCCATGACAGCACACTTTCATAGCATTCACATATCAATAAACCACTATCCTGGTCTATAGTCTTGTTACCTCCCGTATTGATTATTGCAAATCTCTCTTCTTTGGCCTGCATCACCAATCCGTACATAAGATCCAACCGGTCCAGAACTTTGCTGCACGTCTCATTACCCAATCCCCCTCTTCCCATCACAATACCCCTATCCTCCAGCAAATTCACAGGCTCCCGGTTAGACAGCGGATCCACTTCAAACTCCTGCTTGATACCTTCAAGGCCATTCACATCACCCCTCCATATTTGTCTGACCTCCCCCATATCGCAACTCCAGCCTGCACCGTCAGGTCCTCCTCCTCCATCCGACTGCACACTTTGCTCGTCTCAGTACCATGGGAAGCAGAGCTCCCCAGCTCTGTGACTCTATGCCCCTGACCTCCACGACACCGAATCTCTCATTACATTCAAATACAAACTCAAAATATATCCGTTCAGTATTATGTACGCACTTTAACTTCTTTGCCCTATATTTTTTCTCTATTTATTTTCTCTATTTATTTTATTTATTTTATTGTTTGATTGATGTACAGTGATGATGGTTTTGAAAAATGTTTAAAATTAAATAGTTTATTATTTTAACTCTTCTTCTTCTTCTTCTTATTATTATTATTTACATCTATCCATCCATTTTCTAATCTGCTTATCCTTATGAGGGTCACAGGCACACGATAGCCGATCCCACTTCTCTTCGGGCAGCAGGCGGGGTACACCCTAAACTGGTTGCCAGCCAATCGCTAGGCACATATATAGAAGAACAACCGTCCGCACTCACAATCACAGCTAGGGACAATTTAGAGTGTTCCATTAACCTCCCATGCATGTTTTTGGAATGCGGGAGAAAACTGGAGAAAACGCATGCAAGCACCGTGCCACCGTTATTTTTAGTTTTATTATTATTACTTTACTTACGACTTTCTTGAACCAAGTAATGACTTGACTCAACTTGTAATTTGGTTTGAACTCGACTTACCTGATTTTTTTTTTTTTTTTTCTGACTGTAACTTGAGACTTGCTTGAGACCCAAAGAGTATGACTTCAGACTTGTGTGTGAATGCTTGGTGGTGATCGGAGGAAAAGTAAGCACATATTGGCAAGCTTGGTTCCGTCAGCCTGCCCTAGGGCAGCTGTGACTACAGAGCGTCGTTTCCCACCACCAGAGGATGACTGTGTGAGAGCATGAATTATGTATCCATTGTGAAGCATCTTTAAGTGTCCGGAAAAGCGCTCTAGAAAATTGATGCATTATTATTATTATTATTGTTATTATTATTATTACTTGCGATTTGTACATCTGCGACTTATTCCCACCTCTGGTATTTGTGCATGCTTTCAAAGGAGTGTTGAAATGTCAGACTACTCCACCAGTAAATTGAACATGCAGATTTGTCCCGTGGCTGAACTTGAGTTATACTTCCACTCACAAAGGCCTTGGTAACTTCTAATTCTAGACCTCTCAGTTATGTATCCATCCATGAAGACCCAATTACCACCGATGGAGTTCCTACTTCCTGTCTGACAATCACATCTGTTATATTGTGAGTTTTTCTGCCTGGAAAAAAAAAATCAATTAAGGCGATTGATTAAGCTTTGAATAACTACTCCAGTAGAAGTAAAGGCTGCAGAGCACTGCTGTTGATTGGGCTGAAATGAGACTGATGCACGAGGATGAGAGGGATCAATTTATTGGGCCAGATTGGTTACATGTTTACACTTTATTGCGGCATAAGCATTGACAACAACTAATATGGATAATTGCTGTGCAATGTCATCTGTGTGAGCCATGAAAAATAATTTATGAGCTGGCAGGGGATGTGTAATATGGTTTTAGCATGCAGTATCACGCATATTGACAAAGAACCATTAATTCTGCAGTCTTAGCCGCCATGGGTCAGTGACTGGATGATCTGCCTTGATTGATGAAGAAAATGTATTTGACATTTTGTCACATTCTTAAAGTACTGCACTGAAAAAAAATATCTAAAGTGTTTGTATGCTATGCAAATAGTGCAGGTGTGGATTTATATTTTGATTCAGTCTGATTTAGCATATGAAGTGGAGCTCTGCTTTCGGGTGCCGGGACATATTTTCATGAGCAACATGGCTTCTTTCTAGCAGACTCATTCTTTCAAATCAAAGGACCTCAATTCATTGTTAAACTACACGAGGACCTGAAATGGAAGCAATTAAATTCCAAAGTGAAATATCATACATTTATTGTGTGCTTGAAAATGTTTTCTCTTTTTACCTTCATGTTGATGATCACAAGAGTGGTGCACTCAGCCATTACCCACCCTCCCATCCTGCCGCTCCTTCTCCCTCCATTTTTGAAAGGCTTTTAGTTGTTCCATTCTTTCTCCGACATGGCTTCGCATACTCATTTAATTTCTCATTTACAGACTGATAATCAGAATGTCATTACAGTGTTCACACTGGGCCACAGTAGGGGTAATTGAGCAGCATAAAAAGGCATTGGAAAAAGGGATGAATAATAGGACTGGAGATGTGGGGGGGCTGAGTAGCAATGTGGACCTGGGCCTGCTTCCCTCAGGTGTTTGGCTTCAATGGAGTCGGGTCCACCCTGGCATTAACGGTTTACCACGGCTGCTTCAAGTTCATTTTTCAGCCCCGGCACATCTGAGGCTGAAAAGGCATCAACACTCATTTGGAAGAAAGGGAGAAAATCAATAGAAGATTTTTTTTTTTTTTGAAGGTCAAAGTCAGGCATGAACAATCACTTTGCTTCATGCAACACCTGTAGATTAAGATGCAACGGCAGATGATTTTGCCCTTAATGGGCCTGCTTTTATGACAAGTGCCCCTCACTACATCTATACAATGAGCACGTCAACCCAAGTGGTGGCAAAGCCTATTTCTAACTGGGATGCTACCAAGTCTTTATCGCTCATAACGACTCCATTGCAGCTGTCTAGGTGTCTCTCCTCCAAAGTGATCGCTTAATTGATTGCTCGGTCAATGGGTTTTTCCTTTTTTTCTGCCTTCTTGTGTCCTCAACAATGCATTGTGTCACAGCCTGAAAAATGCCAAAATGGACTCCTTAATATTGAAGTGGCAAAACACAAAAGTTGCTTTCATACTGGCTTTCCAGTAAGTTGGCGCATCAGTTGTAACAGTAGAGCTTGGATTTAATTCTTATCGCCTATTTCAGACAGAACTCATCAAATAAGGACAGCGACTCATCCGAATTGTGCGTTCACATAGCTGATGTCTCTCGGCGCAATGGCCGAAGGATATGAATGTGTCTGAATTGTGCTTTCACAGAATTTAATGCCGCTCGGTGCAATGAGCTAATTAGATGTGTGGAGACATCGGCCCAACAGCCACAATTGCTTTCAACAACACAGAAGAGCGTTGATAATGAGTCTCAGTCTCATGTTAAACTGTCCACGTTGCGGTTGATGCCATCGCACTTCTGACACCATTGATAATACCTCGGAAGATGCCAAATTCACGGGTCAACTTCATCCCTCGTCTGACTCGGGTACCTTACAAAAGGGAACGGTGAGCTGAGAAAAAAAAAATATGAAGAAGGCAAATGGGAGCTCTCGTACTATCTAATGTTATTTGTTTTGTTGTCCATTCCTTTCCAACATTCGCTGATTGTAGTGTGGCAGCTTGGCACCGGGCCAGGACCGTTTGGCCATGGTGGTACATTTCCATCTCATTCATCACATAAAGACAGATAATCAGAAAGTCATTACAGTAGCTTGACACCAGTGCTTGCCCCAGGAAGACAGAGCAATTGAGTACGAAAGAAAGAGGGAGAGCAGACGGAGCCAAGGCTATGTGGTAATGAATGTGAGATGTCTACATAAGGGTGGTGGGGGGTGGGATTACAAAAACACTCATGTCCAGAAAGTGAAAATGACAGTTGAGGAGGTCGTGAATTATTTGGGTTTGTGGACAATAGTTTGAAAAGGAAGCCAGTGAGGACGTAAACACTCGGGAAACTGAGACGAAACATTTCACCTTTAAATTTGCTGTGACATTTAATTACAACTAAAAGTGTACTCTTTGAAGCTTTAAATGTCCATAAAGTATCAGGTTACATCAAGCTGTTATCTTGTTTTATCAGGACCTCTAGAGTCATTACAGCAGCCAAAAATGGGTGTCCGTCAGGGGTGGACCGTTTTGTTCACTCCCTTTTTTTTCATGACGATGACAAGATGTGAGTTTTCGCTGATGAGATGAGACTGTTGTTAGCGAAATTGTTAGTGTGTGGTCTGTCAGATGTTCAAAAAGCATGTCATCTCTTCCAATTGTGCATGTAATCTGTCTGTCGGGAAATATCAGCAATGCTGCTGCAACCCATCCTTGTTTGGTCACGCAACTCAACACGTCTGTGGTCAATTTGTTATTGTTGTAATCGGGGGAGTAAAAGAGGAATTTCCATTTTGTTATTTTTTCCAGACTGGGTCTCCAAAAAGTCAACTAAAGGTATGCTTGGAAGGAGGTAGAATCTAGAGAGGCAGTCGGCGCAGACATTTTTGCTGTCGTGGTGGCCCTGAATAACTGTCTTTTATGTGATCAAGTTTCTTTCTTTCAAAACATTTTTGTCTTTTAATAGAAGTTGCTTTGTCTCAATGTGGCGAGATAGGTTTGAGGGTTTCATAGCCTCATTAACAAATTGAATACCACATACTACAAGAGCAGGTGTGGTACCGGTCCACAGAGCAAGGATAAGGGAGCTCACCTGAAAAGTGTTGTCTTGTGCTCTAAGGGTTCTAGGGTCCCTGTGTTTGTTTTTACGACTCTGTGTGCTCACACTTGCCCATGCAAGCCCATTTTTTCAATCCCAGTAAAATGTCCCGTTTATTTTAAAGAAAGCATACTATTTAATGAGTAGACAGCAGTTTAATTTGCCCAAGTACACATCAGCCTAAAATAAAAAAAATTGGCCGCATAGATCGAAGGCCTCCGAGAAAAATGTCAACTAAGTTGGACAGAAATTAATGAAAATGGTGCTGTTTTTTTTTTTTTTTAACTACGTCCAAGATAAGGTCGGAGGCGGGTGTTGACACACCCGCTGTGTGTAATAGAATTCTAGACACACAGCAGGTGTCCACCTCATTATGATTCACAGCTAAGCCCAAAATCATGAGTATGCCACATGCATTGGCCATGTTTTCAAAAGTCTTTCATTTTGAAACAAAGGATGTTGGGAGACACAAATGTGGTTCTTTATGCATACTCACTGTGACTTTGTGTGTGCACACAAGCGTGTGTGTATGTGTGAGAGAGAGAGATGAAAAACGAATTCCAGCTGGGGTCTTCACAACAGCATGTTTGACAAATCCCAGGTTGTATATTTTGTTGTATAACCACCACACAGTCCCCATTGATTGCACAGACAACGGGAAATGTTTTAGTGCCCCCCCCCACCCCCCTCTAGCATTTTATTTACAGCCCTTGCACTTCTCTCCAACATTTCATAGGTCATTCCAGAATTGGAGGACATTTGGACTCCTTCTCTGTTCTGATTTTGTGCTACACATTCATCAATAATACTACTCCTACTAATAAAAAAAAAAAAATCTAAAAAATGTTTCTAAAGTCTGACTAAAATGGAGGTGAGAGAACCCTGTTAATGTTGTGCAAGCCATCCACTCTAATCAAAGCAACAAGGTTGCAGATCCGGAAAAAAATGTGAGCTTTCTCTCAGAGTAGAAAATAACTGTTTAGCTAGCTGTTACCGCTGACCAAGAGGACAAACCTACTTATATAAGTAAGTCAAGAAAAAAGAAAAAAAATAATTGTCTTATTCTGATCATATGCATTAGAGTGTTGCATAAGGTAGAGTGAGACATTCAGTCAGGCCTATCTATCTTTTTAAAATATGAAAGATAGATGAGAAGACATTCCTTTGCACTATCCATTCTTTTAGGAAACTGTTGGATGATATCAAGATATCAAGTCCAGCAGATCATGCTTTCTTCTTCTTCTACCATGCTAAACAGGCGAAGTTCAAGACCCAAGCAACCAAGGTAGTTCAGAATGTTGTGCCTGCCCTGACCAACACATGAGTGCATGCACTAAGTTTAATTGACACATAATCATTTGCTTTTGCAAGCAAGCCAATGAAGTGATCCCAAATCATAACTTCCCAAGACAAACTTTCCGACTCGAGCATTGCAAATGCACCTCAAAGCTGCCATAAACACTCTGATGGTTGCATGCAACCAGTCTTGTGTCAGTCAAACTCCCAATAATGGCTATTCACTTCCCAAAGAACCCCTCTATCTTTGGCAAAAACAATGGCCACCTGGACTCATTTTAAACAAGAGTGGAATGTGGTCTTCTGAATAAATGGCCCACAGCTGCTCTGGTTTTCCCTTTCCAACATAATCTGCTTTGGGCCAAAATAAAAATCATGAGTTCACTATTCATTTGTCTGAACAAAATACACCATTTATCTATCCATCTATCTTGTTTGCAGGTTATTCTTGTGAGGGTCATGGGGAGTGGGAGCCTGTCGCACCTAACATTGGAGAGGATAGGAGGCGGGATATGCTGGACTCTTTACCTGTCAATCAAGGGGAGACAGACAATCATTCACACTCCCATTAACACCGATGAACACTTTAGAGTCTTCAGTGAACTGAGCCAACATGTTTTTGGCCTGTGGGATCTTGTGTGAGAACACTGCAAATCAATGGACCATTATGCAAAACTCATAAAATACCTTAAAAAAAATCTGACTGACAGATACAGTAACTTATTCAAACAGCACTGACATGAAATGTTAGATCAAGATTGACAGCGTTCTATAGCCATTGTCGATACAACACAAAAAAAGTATCTGAAACAAATTTAATTAAGCAGCAAAATCCATATGTTTTTATCCATCTCAGGGGGCATCCATTTTGCTGACTCACCTGTTTTCTGAGTTTGGTCATGTGATGTTCGCAAGCTGAGCCGTGATTGGTTGTTCCTGTGCCCTCGCACAACTGTAACATAATTTTCTGTTGACAACAAGTGGCAAAATGGTCGTCGGCTGATGAATAAAAATAGGTGGATTTTGCCGCTTAACTCATATTCAGCAATGCAATAGTAATCAGAATGCTGTGTTAAAACTAGTGGAGATGGGGGGAGTCGGGGGGGGGGGATACAACCTTTTATTATGAAGATTTTTGAAGGGATGACTTACGCTGTAAATACATAGCATGACTCCCGAGGCAAGGCTGAGCACAGAGTGGACTGAAGAAGAAGAAGAAGAAACATCAAGGAGGGCCGTCACTAACAGGAGCCACGAGTAGCTCGAAGCCACAGAGTCAAAGCCCCACAAGGACCTACCCAAGGCCAATGTGTTTAAAATGGTTTAATCTGCCACACATAAATTTGCCACATTTCACACGGCTTTTATCCCTCTCCGCAACTCCTGCGGAATGAATCCCTCGCAGGTATATATATATATATATAAAACTGAGGAACTGGATTTACCGTGTCATTATCTCAGGAAAAATTGTGCATGTGTAAAACAGAAGTACTGGATTTACCGTGTCATTATCTCAGGAAAGATTGTGCATGTGTTGTCCACATGCCAAATCAAGGCCAGCATTGTGTGTGTGAGTACATATCATGGAAAAAAAAGATTCCCGTATTTTCCACACTATAAGGCGCTTTGGAGTATACGGCACACCTTCAATGAATGGCCTATTTTTAAACTGTTTACATATATAGGGCGCACTGCATTGTAAGGCGCACAGAATAGAAGCTACAATAGTGGCTACGGTTGCGTTATGCATCCACAAGATGGAGCTACGCTGAAGAAAATACAATGCAATACAATCCAGCTTTATTTACCGGTATATCGAGCCTTCACAACTGTTGCAGCTGTAACACAGCACTTTACACAATATTTAAAATATTATATCCAAGAAATCAGAATATTGATCCATATGTAGCTCCCTCAGGATGTAACATGAAGCACGACACGAAGTCCAGAAAAATATAGGGTTTATTCCTTCGCAAGCTGTGAAAACTGCTCACAAACACGGACATGAAACATATAACTACAAATGGGGTTACAAAACAATAAATGAAAGGCAAAACTTATGAAGACAATTGATTCAACAAAAAGGAGAACTTCGTGGACTCACATCCACAAGGGGCTAAATATCCTGAGAAGTCTTCTTGCTTGTCTCCTTCTTCGTTTAGTCAGTAGTTAACTATGCTTTTGGTATTATCTTCATTTCATAATGACTGTGCAGAGATCACAAAGTAGTTGTCCGTTTGAGTGTGTGCGAGCGAATGCACATGTCAAGTAGTGTTGGGCAGAACTCTTTTACGTTACACGTACTGCTAATAATCACCACTAGATGGCATAGGAACACTAACGGAAACAACTCAATGGGGAATATAATCAACCTAACTCAACTCAACTGTATTTATCGAGCACTTTAAAACAGCCATCGCTGTATGCAAAGTGCTGTACATGGAGCAAATATCATATATACAACAATAAAACAATAAATTAATAACGAAGACAATAGAAAGCACAAAAGTGTAGAACTAAGGCTTGCCGAATGTTCAATGGGAGGTCATTCCAAAGAGAGGGACCAGCAACTATAACATCATATATAAGGAACATCGGATTATAAGGCGCACTGTCGGCTTTTGACAAAATTGAATGCTTTTAGGTGCGCCTGGTCGTGCGGAAAAGACATTACTTGGCCAAATCTATCTTCTGGAAGAACAAACTTACAAAACTTTACACTGTAATGCATTTCACTTAAGTAACGTGCATTCCACGAAAGCATGAATTATTCATTCATTTTCCGATCCGCTTCGCGGGGGTGCTGGACCCTATCCCTGTCGTCTTCGGGCAGTAGGCAGGGGACACCCAGAACCGGTTGCCAGCCAATCGCAGGGCACACACAGACGAACAACCATTCGTGCTCACACTCACACCTAGGGACAATTTAGTGTGTTCCATTAACCTGTCATGCATGTTTTTGGAATGTGGGAGGCAACCGGATTACCCGTAGAAAACCCACGCAGGCCCGGGAATCACATGTAAACTCCACACGGGGAGGCCGGAGCCAGAATCGAACCCTGCACCTCTGCAGTGTGAGTTATTGCGCGAACCACTGGACACCGAGCCACCCAAGCATGAATCAACCAAACTTAATTTGCCAATACAGTAACATAATGTCTTCTGGACAATAATGGGAGGAGCAGTGCTATTGTTGTGTCTAGGTGAGTTCACTATTTTTACAAATTCTCTGAAGTGATTTGAAGTCATACCCAATTCTTACATTATTTACCACAGTTCCCTCACCGTATGATTTATGTGTCATCAAAAAGAATGAAAAATGAATCCATTTTGGAGCTCACATGCCCTTTCCTGACACAGTTCACGTCTTTTCTTAAGAACGGTGGTGTTACTTCATGAGAGGAGCACAAAGAGAAAGAGAAAGTATGTGTAAGACAAAGGGAATGAGGTGGAAAGATATATTGGAGAGGCAAATTGTGAAGTGAAATGGCGAAGCTGTCTCTCTCAGCTCTTGGACCGGGTCATGTCAGTCTGATCTCATTATCCAGCACTTAGTCCTCGAACAAACAGCCAGTGGCCTTCTTACTTCCCTTCATCTCTCCGTCTCTCCCTCACTTCATCCTTTCCTAACAACTAGCACTGCTCATGTCCTAACAACTCGTTTGGCTCACTTACTGTCTAATGACTGCCACTCCTTATTGCATGCGTTTCAAATCCCATTTATCTCCACTATTGTAGGCTCACATTCAGACCATTCTCTAATGCCCAGAGAGAGCACAGTGGAGAGGGGGAGAGAGTGGGAGAGAAGTGGAGTAGGCTGGCTGAAGGAAGATGCTGGGATGGCAGCAAGAAACCTTCCCCCTTTATTCGTCACAGAGGTAACATCGTTCCTGGGTGCATCAATCAATCCTGTATCCTCAAAAATAGTTCATTCCCTTCCTCACGTTATTTAGTGCTAGATCATACAAAACAGGACGTATCCCTCTATTTTTTGCTTCCATGTCATCCACTTTCACGTTCCTCCTTCATTGCGTTCCGTGTCCCCGTTTCCTCTCCGTCTTTGTCCTGAGTGTTAATGTGTTTGATGGAGGTCTTTCACCCAGCAAGCACTATTACAGTCATTTCCTCTATAATGTGAATGAAGGCAATCCATTATTTATCTCAGACATGCTCATTACTCCTGAGTCCATACCCTCCGAAACTTTCACAGACACTCCTCCAAATGATTTTACTCTGGCCGTGGTATCCTGTATTGGTGTGCGTAGTGTGGTGGGCGCAAGTAATGGCTAAGTTTATCAAGTATCAAGTACAATTTTATTGTCAAATGTGCTGTATGTGTATTTATATTGTATTTATAATCAGTGATTGTGACTCACTAGGAAAGCTCATTATGTCAAATAGCAAAACCATAAAAGTTTGCGACGGTTCAGTATTTGTGATCTTCATTTTATAGTGTAATGAGTTAAATGTGCAAGTTAAAGTTACATTATTACACCTATGGAAAATGAAAAAAAAACATACATATTCTTTGTTTCAATGGGATGTGTTGAGTGTTATTCCCAGTGATTTGGAGAGGTTTTAGTTAATCACAGCAGTTTATTTATTTATTTATTTTTTTGCAACACCGGCATAGGTGAACAAAAATACAATGCCGTAAAAAAAAGTATTTGCCCTCTTCTCAAATTTTTACTGACACAGTCCAAACACGAACCAGGTGGAGTGTGGATCCCAAAACTGCAGTCAGGTAAACTGTGTTGCAAAAAATATTAATTTATCGAAAAACAAAGTTCTGACAAAGTATAAAGAGATAACAACAAGGCTGAAAAACCAGATATGAAAAGAAAGTGCTTGTAAACGACAAGGTAAATTTGACAACCAAAGTACTCAAAACGAAATGGCAGGAATGCAAACATGCGAGACAAAATGACTTGAGAACCCAAGTACTTACTAAACAAGAATCTAGCGAAACAAGAACAACTATGAACGTGGGCCAGCGATCTCGAAAATATCACTTGAGCAGAAACACAGAGCAAGGTCAATAATCCGACAGGGACTTGGGATCTTGGCAGTCCTGAAATACTTGACTAGGCTTGATTGGGAACAAGACACTGATGCGCCACTGACGAGGCACGCCATCCACTCCACCTGATCCTAAAACAAACAAACAAAGAAAAAAAAACACAGAAAGAACAAAACCATGACACTTACATTTTTTGGAATAGTTTCCCCAGCATTTGAAATTCTCATATGTAAGAAATAAGAGAGTGATTGTCAGCATTTTCATGTGGCCAAACCCCTCATTACGGTTACTTAAATAGATGAAGAAACCATTATTCGTGACTTCTTTAGATGGTCTCACAGTCATAATGGCCCTCCAAGGGAAGCGGTAATTACAATGTGGCCCGCGACAAAGATGAGTTTGACACCCTTGGTCTAATGGGTCTTTTTGTGCATATCTTCTCCAAGATCAGTTGAACACAACATTAAAAGTTCATGACAATGACAGTCAAACTCTCTCATCAAATTATTTGCCACTGAAATAAACATAGCAAAAAATACGGCTCTAGAATCTTGACCATGCATTTCTTCACATGTAAAAAGCTTGGCATATCTCAAGTTCTCAGCTGAGTGGGCGTATAAGTGTGTTTTGCCTTGCTTTGTATTTCATTAAATATATGCTTTTTCCAAATGCAACCACAAAAGAATAGCAGTGATTGCAAATCCAAAGGAAAACTTGCCCCCCACAATACAATACGACTATGTCAACAAGCCACAAATAAGTATTAAAAAGGGGTGTAAATAAATAAATAAAATACAAGTATGTACTTTGTAATCTAGAACGTGAGTAAATGCGACATTTTTCTTTTTACGCAAGATGACTGACACCACGACTCATGCAAGAATGTCAGATTAAGAGAGCTACACACAGAGCATCTGACAGGCTTTGGAAGAATCTAGCCAGCTCTCCGGCAACCATTCACGGATTCCGTAATATGGTCCATAGTGGGGCTTGAATAAAAGTACCAGAGACATTTTATTTCATTGATGCAATCTAAGCTGTCAGGTTCTCTGCAGCGCAGCGATGTTTACCTTGAAGTAGCACTTAAACCTAGTTTGAACTGTTATCGTACCAACTGTGAACTGCACTGCAACAGGAAACTTGTCCTCACCACCATGCATCACAGAAGAGTCACAATATCTTTGCTCTATGTATGCCATAATGGGAACAGTCCATTTATGGAGGAAGTTAATAGTCGTTTAGGATGTCAGCTTCACTCCAATATATTTTCAGATTTCCCGGAGTAGCTGCGATTATGGAGAGTAATTCCATGCTAAATAAAGCTGCTGCATTACAAGACATATATCTATGTTTGCAGACGGGAAAATCAATAAGTTCAGTGATGGAAATAAGTCATCACCATAAGGGGACATGATTGCATTAGTGTGCGGTAGGAGAGAAAAAAAAACACTTAAAATAATAGTTTTAAGAATTGTTTTTTTTTTTTAAATTTTTTTGAAGAGTCCATGAGTGATTTATGTAATTGACTTTTTAAAAAGTCAGAAAATTTCTTTTTTAATGACTCCTGTTTCATAGTACATTAATAACACACATGTAATTTTTGGGGCATGTACGGGAGCTATTTTCCACTGTGTACAAGGATCCATCTCCTTCCACTTACTATTACAGCTATCAAGCTCATGAGCCATCTCGAACCTCACCCACCGTACACATCTGTCTCCTCGATGCTTACAAGCCACACCTGATCCTCCCTCTGTTACTTGTGCATGTGACAAGTGCAGCAGCAGACGTTCCAGAGAGCCCCCCCCCCACGCCCCCCCCCCCCCCCCCACACACACACACACACCATCTCTGCTGTCAGGCTAGCCTCAGTCACAGTCTCTACTCCTGTCTAGTGCTGAGGTGCACACGTACTGCAAATTAATCCCTACGCCCTGTCTACCGCACATAGTGCTCATGTCAAAAGTAGTATGCCGTGCAGAAATTCCGGTGACATTTGAGTAAGACAGACACACTATTGGAAGCCATAATAGTTAGAAACAAAACGCCGAGAGGGAATAATGGAGAGCGGTAGGCCTAATGAATGGAGAGATTTAGGGAAGAAGAAAAAGGATAAAACATGCAGGCTAATGAAGGGTAAACGAAAGGACACAAATAAAGAAGCTAATGAGACAGATGCATCAACCTGCTGTGACCTTTCCCTCTTTATCTAATCATGCATGGCTTAATAATTTCTTTTTTTTAAATTTGTTTTTATACACTGAC
This sequence comes from Hippocampus comes, assembly GCF_001891065.2. Lineage (NCBI taxonomy): Eukaryota > Metazoa > Chordata > Actinopteri > Syngnathiformes > Syngnathidae > Hippocampus > Hippocampus comes. Next base: position 7,161,192 of record NW_017805744.1, read on the forward strand.
TACGATAAATAATACTTTGTAGTTTGCTGTTGTTCAAGGCCCTTACATACATATTCACACATATTACAACTGGAAATCATAACCATTTGTTTTGATAATGCTCACTTATATTTACTTTGTCTCTTAACTACATTAACTGCACAGCAACAATTGGGCATTAAAAAGTGTCGTTCACAACAGCTGGCCATTAAAAGGTGTCATAGACAGTAAAATGCCAAAAGTGCCAAAAATGAAAACAAAGGACTGTCTTGGTGTGATTATAGTTCATTTTATAAATGTGTAATGTAGATTCAGTTAGCTTTTGTTTTTTTCGTTTTTATTTTATTTACTTAGCACGTTTTTTTGGGTTTTTTTTTCAATTTTAGTGTTAGTTATATGGTTAGCTTGCGTTTACTAAAATAACCTTGACTGAGGCACACAGCTGACTTCAGTCAACATCATTTGTGAGTGTGAAATGGCATGACCTGAACACCAACAGCGATGGACGCAACTCCGAGGGTTATTCATTTGAATTGATTGATTCTTTTGTTGGCAAAAATAGGATGGCAAAACACATGGTTTGGACCTCACGGAATTACAACAACAACCTCTAACTTCATTCGTCATTACGAAACCCACAGACAGGTAAGATAACATCATAGTTTAGCTTGTGATGTGAACACTGGTTTGCGACCAGCACACTATATGATTGTGAATATTTATCTATTTAAGAACTTCGAAAGTAACTCCCATGCACCCAAATGCAGATGTCAACGGCAGAATGCAAAAAACCCTAAAACAAAACGAATGGTTTCATTGGATTTATGATATTTATTCGGATTTCAGTTCCACTGTATTAGAAATTCACTTAAATGTGAAGGATACCGGTTTGCATGGAGAATCTAACCAGAAGACTTCCAGGACTTCTGCTGCAAAAGAGATACTGTATTTCAAACCCAAATTTGAAGTTTTCTCCTTCAGCGTGGGCCAGACAATAGCCCAGCACATCTACAGACAGATCCTCTGGCTTTTTCTTCACTCAGTATGAGGTGAGTGTTACGGCAGGACCTCTCACGGCTGCCTCACCATGACAATGCACCCGCTCAGAATGCCCTGCGTATCTGTCTGTTCCAAGCGGAGAAATACAGTGCAATGCTGCAGCAACCTCCCTAGTTACCCGCTCCTTGTGATAGCCCCCACCCTCACCACCCTTTCCCAAACTCAAATGGGATCGTAAAAGGGGCCTGCTTTAAAAATGTGGAATAACATCAAAATGGTGTTGATGACAGAGCAACAGAGGATCTTGAAAGAATCTTTCCAGGAATGCATGAAGGCATAGAAAGTGTGCTAGACTCCAAGGAGTCTACTTTGATGGGAAAAAAAACAAAACTGTAGTTTGTAGTAGTGTGTGTGTGT
>NW_017805744.1:7163909-7202638 GCF_001891065.2 Hippocampus comes
AGTTTGTTTTGTTATTGTTTGGTTGGTGTCTTATATGAAACTGCGACATTGCGCAATTTATTGGACAGACTTGTTTAAGATCACACAGCTTAAAGTGAGTGGCATTTTATTTCGTATTTTTAAATCATCTTTTTATTTTTGACTATCTGTAAATGTAGTTTCCTGCTCTTAATTGTGAATGCATACTTGATGGTTTTAAATGCTCCTGAAATTAAGTGCTGCTTGATGAGCCTATACAGTATTGTGTTCATAATATGTGACGTCACTGAAGGCCTAAGTTTGAAATGCACGGCCCGCCACTGTATATCTATCTATCTATCTATCTATATATATATATATATATACACACATGGTGAATGAGTGGTTTGCGCGTCGACCTCACAGTGCAGATGTCGTGGGTTCAATCCCAGCTCCGGCCTTCCTGTGTGGAGTTTGCATGGTCTCCCTGTGCCTGCGTGGTTTTTCTCTGGGTACTACGGTTTCCTCCCACATTCCAAAAACATGCATGGCAGGCTGATTGAACACTCTAAATTGTCCCTAGGTGTAAGTGTGGGCACGGACTTGTGAGGATAAAGCGGATCGAAAAATGTGTGTGTGTGTGTGTGTGTGTGTGTGTGTGTGTGTGTGTGTGTGTGTGTGTATATATATATATATATATGTGTACTTACTCAAAGCTGGACTGAATGGGGGCTCTTCAAGAAAAGCAGCTCCCTTGAGATTGTGGAGCAGGCTTGGAACATGTTGCAACTGCTATGACTACATTCTGCTTCCCTATCAAAGACGGAAGAACTCAAGCTAATGGCACTTTTTACTCATTGGCACAATTACCGGGTGTCATCACAGTTGCAGAGGACTGAGGAGGTACAGTATGTATTTTATGTAATGTTTACATATCCAGGTGTATTTCTGTCCAAGTCTGCGTAGTGTTCCGTGTCAAAAGTACAGAAGCATGTGGGTTGACAGAACAACCCAATATTTGGACTGAGAAGGAAAAAAAAGTGCAGGACTGCAGATACTGAGATGAAACCAATCAACTGCAGGGGGAGGAGGTCAGTCATGTTGAAGCGGGTAATAGCTACAGCTGGCTTAAGCCATGGGTTTGGGTCGAAGGCATGACTGTCAATTTTTTACTTTGACTCCTGTCGAGTCCTGTTTTCCATCCATCATTTTCAAAGCGCGTCGGAAATATATGCGTCTGTGTGTTGGCATTTTTGTAGTTTATCTGGCTGTTTGGTATTTTGTTTCACTGCAAGATCATTGGAAGACAACCACTCCGCTATCAAAGCAGTCACAATGCTGTTCCCGGCAAAGCTCTCATTGCTAACAAAGGCCATATTCAATATGGATGACACTATGGCCTGGGTACCTTCTGTGGTGAATGCTAGCTTCCCATCAACATGCCATATCTTATCTCATGTGGTGTACATTGTGCCCCGTATTAGCATGCACACGCTGAGACACAAACATTGATTGTCAGTGTTGCGAAATTGTTAGCTTCAGTCAATCAGTGCACTATAAAAACCAAGACGTGTCTGCAAGGCTGGTTTATGACACAAAAAACAAAACAAAACAAAAAAAAAAAAACAATGTCACATTTCCAAGACTCTTGAAGAATCTAAGATCAAATCATTGGTGAATGAATATAGTGTGACAATGACTTGACAAATGCAAATCTCAAGATAACCCTAATTCTCCTTTTAGGATGAAAACATTGTATGCTACCGTGACAGTACTTATTGTCATGGACAGTTATTTCCTCTCACGTGGAGCAATATGTACAGTTTGAGTCTAATGTGATGCAACACGATAGTCAGCCTTGGTGTGTCTTGCCCCTCCACGTGAGGTCAGGCTGTCACAATGTAGACAAGCACATAAGAAAACAGATGGATGAACAATCTTTTTTTTTAACAGGCCATCCAACATGCTCATTTGTTGGAATAGGAACAAGCATTCACACCAATGTTATGGTGAATGCTTTTTGATTCTTTTTTTTAACCAGGTATAAGTTTCATTATTTCATGTGTTAATGTGCATAATCTGACTTCTATACTGGCTATTAGTGCCAACCTGGCTTCCTTTTTCTGAACCGTTAAAGCAAACGTAATGAAACTTCTCAAGAGCCAAAACGTTTGTCTGGTTTTGTCATTTCCAACGTCAGCTCTATGAATATATCTGGATGATATTGTCCACATCAAATTACAGCTTTTGGCTCTATTGTGGCTTTTGGGGCCAATTGAAACCCAGGAAACTTTTTTTTTCCTTTTGGAAATATAAAGGAGGGAAAGGTTTCGCATTTAGAAACATTTTGAATAGCTACAAAAAAAAAAATTAAAACATTTTTAGGTGGTTTGAGCAACCGACGCATTGTGCAAACAAACTGGAATTTCAAGAGTAACAAACTGGAATTTAAGGAGTAAAACTTATAGAAATCCACTTCTAGCGAGTTTTGCAATTACAGTATTCAATTCATTCACAGTAATTAAAAAAAAAAAAAGGCATCAATGACAGGGAGGTAAGGCACAGGTATTTCACGTTGAGCTTAATGGACAGAGTGATACATAGAGGACATATATGACTGTCCCAGGAGATGCTCTGGCCTTAATTATGCCAATGTGGCTCATCAGTCTCCATGCTGGCCTATGCGCTCCACGTCGTTTCTCCTTGTGGAGAGGAATTACACATGATGGCAGAGTTTGTCCGCAGAATTAGTCAGTCAGATTAATGGCAGAACATTGACAGAACACACTGGCATCCCACCGGGTACATGGCTACCCAGGGAACCCTGCCATGACCAGTAGAAAAATTGATGTTGTGAGAAGCAATGCGAAGAGCATACGAGGAGAAGGATATCCTGTCAGCTGCTTTTTCACAACTACTGGAGGACATTTACCTGCTACGTTATTCTTGTGTAAAATGATTTGTGCTCCAAAGGGTGTAATATGGCTAAAACTAAAGAACAAAAAAAATCAACATGGAGAAATAAGAAAGAATTGCGATAGGAGGAAATAGAGATAATGAGAAAAGATGGGGTAATGTAAAAAGGGCGAAGAAAAGGGCTGAAGAGAGGAAAGCAAGTCATGCAGGGACTTGCTAATTGGAACAACAGCAGCAATGCTCAATTCCTATGTGACTAATTCTATGCCAAGAAGTATTGTTGGTGACATTGTGCACTAAGTGTAGTTCTTCCCAGCTATTGATGTTAAGGATAGTGGCAAAAAATCCCAGGAGAGGGAGTATTTCATGACTTCATCATGCCCCTGTGGAATATGGTCCTGACAGAAAAAGAAACTGCTCCGAACTTGGAACAAATAAGGAAGTGTGTGTGAATAAGGGCATGTTTTGTTTTTTTCTTCCCACAAACATGAATTGAAATGAACAAAGCCCGAATATTTCCATGTATTCACTTTCTTTTCCAATGGTACAGCTTTACTCCAATACAAATTCTTTTTTTTTTCATTCCAAAATGAAAACACAAAAAGTTTAAAGTTATTTGAAAACGCAATCAAAAGAATACTAATATTAATAAGAGAGCTATATATTTTTAAAAACTAATACATTACACATACAGTAAGTATACACAGCCTTTTTGCAACACTTTATTGATGCAACCTCAAGTTTTTGGGATATGATGCCACCTGTTTGGCATATCTCTCTTGGCCAGTTTCGCTGTTCCTCTCTGCAGTACCTCTAAAACTCCATCAGGTTAAATGGGGAATGTTGGTGCTCAGCTGTTTTCATACGTCTCCAGAACGGTTCAATCAGATTCAAGTCTGGGCTCCGGCATTGTAACTGCTGAAAGATTCGTCGTTTCCCAAGTTTGAGCACTATCCTTTGGCCGTTCCACCTTTTTCCCCACCAGCTTCTTCAATTTCAATGTGCAGCATCACACTGAGGGCAACATGTACACAGATGATGGTTGCTAGTCGAGGGCAGGTGACCATCGCAATAAGTTGCGTGAGATGGTTAATCAAGTCTCATTGCATGACTCCGAGGGCCTGGCTCTCTCTTGTGGGCTGGCTGCAGATGGTGGGGGAGATGCCCTGCCCCCCAGGCACCTCCCTTCGGTCTCCCCTCTTCAACCTTCCTTCTCAGGCGACACCGTCCTTCCTCTTTTCCAGCTAGCGTGGGCCACTGGCTTTCTAGTTGCGGGCCGTTGCCCCTCCGCCGTAACCTGGTGACACGTTGGATCTCTGGCTCTCCTGAGGTGGTCACTCTCACTTGCTCCACAAGTAAAACTCATCTGAAAAACTGATTTGACTGCCCGAGAAGTGTCATGCAGGAGCTCTTCATCTGTGTATTTTCCATCCACATGCTGTAATGATGACAAAAAAAGTAAAAAAAAATGTCAACATTTTCAAAAAGGACATACCTCAAATGCCTTGTTGGTTTAGTTTATATAACTGCGTATCCTAGTCCATCAAATGAGTTCTTTTGACACCAAAGGTTTGAAGTACTGGAAGGAGATCGACCCACTTTATTTTGAGCAGGCACATGGAAATGTTGTATTCTGTTTGTGCTTATCCTATCTGCGATACAAGCATTCCACTGAGTAGCAAACATCATTCTCTTAGATCGATTCCCTGCTTTCAGATTGTTTTCAGATCAGTATGACAGACAAATTCAAAGAGCTTTGAATGAAAGGGTAATTTCATCTCTGACAAGACATTATCTGTGCATTTGCCTCGCAGCCATACCTGTCCTCCTGACAAAGGCTAGCTTTCCATGAGGTGTCAGTGGTGTTGATGTGAGGGAGCTCTGATCTAAGCGAGTATTAATGAAGATGGAGAGTCGTGGGGATGGGGGGAGCGGGGTTATGACTGATCAGTTAGCACTGTGAGGGCCTCTTGGGTGTCGGACGCCTGCATCTCTGTGTTTTAGAGGATTTGGTTATCTATTATGTATGGAGGATTAGGCTCCTTCTCCTTCCACTGGTGAGGATATTAGATCCTCGATAGCGTTGACTGCCAGACTCCACACTTATTTTTCAGAACCAGAGCTGCGCGCCTTTACTCCCCCTGCTCCCAAAGTCCTGTTTAACCTTGAAGACAGAGGTCCTGCTAGCGATCAGTGGTGAAACGCTGCTTGTGGTCTCTGATGCATAACTGTTGTTTCAGGTTGCCTGGGACAGTGCAGGGCTATGCACAGAGATGCTATGCACGTACAAACACACATAAACACGGCTGTCGTGTTGTGCAACTATCATACCCGTGTATATTTAGCAAAACACTTGAACTTATACATACATATGCATTTACAATAGTATCTTACACCGCTATCTGCAAACCAGGAGATCAGAATTGGCATGTTACAAATGCATATACATATTACCGTAATAAAAGCTCCTGCCCAGTCTGGATATGCTCCTGTAACCTTTTACAATTGAAAGGCAAGGCTCGGGAAATGAAAAGAAAAGCCAGAGAAAGAATGAGAGAAGAGAAGCAAGAGAGGGAAAGTGAAAAAAAAAAAAGAAAGCAGCAGTGTCAAAGGCCTTTTGTGATATGTCGTACTAAAAATGTCTCCGATGCGAAGGTTTATAATCCATCAAGATGTGTTTTCCAATTATAATTTTCAGGAAACTCTTCACTCACAAAATATGACTCACTGTCCCCTTTGCCTTAATGCATGAATAGATATGAGAGCAAAAACTAAGAAGTAACGTTTATGGAATTACATATATACACTAAAGGGGATGTTGGATTGGACCAACAATGTCAGATGATACCAGTGACAAGTTAGAAGGTAGTTGCTTGGCATACATGTGTTTTTTTCCCTTGTCTGTTTCCGACTATTTTGTTTGACAAAGAAAATAATTTAAAGGGCAACATCTAAAATTGGATCACACAATGAATGGAAGTGTGTCTAATCTATTTTCACTGTAAACAAATCCTTTGGTGTTTCAGTCGCACAATACTTCACATCAACTCAGCCTGATCTGTTTTACGCTCTTTAAAGAATCAGTCACATTAAAAATAAAAGTCAGACACAACAGTTGTCACAATTATCTTAAATAGAAAATCTTGTTTTTTTGCACGTGACTCCAACGATAATAAATTGTACACAGTAACCTTTAGCACGAGGAATATGAAATAAGACTGTAAAGACAAGACAATCCGGATAGATGCCCTTGTATTTTTCAATTTGTAAGCATTGCAAATACTATATCGCCTCACATAAGGGCCTGCACTCACTTTCAGTTAATCACTGGGGACATATCCACTTGAAACAGATATATATATGCCTCTCACCAATTAGACATTATTTTCCTTCTTTGTAAAACAACAAAAAAAAATGTAATGAAAAACAAGAAACGCGGTGGTTATATGATAACCTATTCTTGATATTCTCATACATTACAATGAATTCAAAGACAACATGCAGAAACAAGAAAGAGTTCACTGCTGAGCTCGCTTGCGAATCAAAATATCAGCACCTACCAAACAGACGTGTTGAAAATATTCACTTTCATTACTCAAGTAGAAGTAGAGAGATTGGCATTTAAAATGACTTTAGAAAAGGTTGAAGTATTCAGTCCAGGTCTTTTCTCAAGTAAAATTATAAAAGTATAAAAGTCAAAGTCATGTAAGGAGAAAGAAATGCGTTAAACCAGGAGTCAAGTCAAACATTTTCTTTTCAAAACGTTCTCGGTGCCCTGAGAGTCTAATCACAGTTTTCTGATGAATATCTCCTTTGTGGAATCATAAATTATTAGACTTAACTTTAAGGAAAAAAGCTTGAGCGGCATCACCGGGGCATATCGTGCGCTGCGCCCCACCACCTCAAAAAAACACGGTCGTGCTGGAGCCTATCCCAGGTATCTTTCGGAAGTAGGCGGGGTAAACCCAGAACTTGTTGCCAGCCAAACGCAGGGCACACATAGACAAACAATCATTCATACTCGCAATCACACCTAGGGACAATTTAGTGAGATCAATTAACCTACCGCGCATGTTTTTGGAGTGTGGAAGGAAAGACGGCTGGGATAGTCTTTAGCAACCCCATGACACTAGTGAAGCTAAAGCGTTCTGGATCACAGATGAATGGCGTAATGATTATAATTTGGAATTGAACGGTTTGCTGATTAAAAAAAAAAAAAAATCCTCCTTCAAAATATACTGTGGTAGCAGGCTCTTGGGGTAATGTTCTTCACAAAAGTTTAAAAATATGGAAATTGAGACAGATTGTTCTGGAAGTGAATTGCTATGGGTTGACAGCTCAAAAGTTGATCTTCCCAGGTTGAATTCAGAAAAGGTCAGCTCTACAGCGTTCTACGTATAATAATATATTTAGGCTTGATAACAGCAAACTAAGTAAAAAAGAGACTATGGGGAAAAAAAAGAAGAAACAAAGCGTTCAAGGCAATGACCATCACAGCGACTTTCTAATGAGATTGCAGTTTCCATGGTGACAAGGCTTATGAGACTTGAGTGAAGAGACTGTGCCCTGTGCTAAAGTTCTGTGTGTGTGTGTGTGTGTGTGTGTGTGTGTGTATGCGTATGCATGTCCTTAGGCATGCTTGAAGGCTATGAATCTGACTGAGGAAACGAGGCTATGATAAGATTTTACCAGCAGCCTTCAGTCCAGATCAGTGCCCTTTTTCCATGGCCGAGCAGTCTTGGCAATCTCCCTGTGGCCAATCTGGATCAGCCACACCATGGGAAGGGACTTGTCCAATCACACTTCCAGACCTGACCTTTTATTCTTTATCCTCTACCCTGGCTTTCTAACTGTGCTCATCTGAGTGGGAAAGCAGATCAGCAAGCCATAGCAACTCTTAAAATACTCTAAGCCAGAATGCTAAAAATAACTTACTGGATTAAGTACTAAACGTAAACATTTTCTGAAGCATTCTATTTTACTTATGTTTTTTTTTTTTTTTTTAATCATCATTATTTGTATCACGCACATACTGTACACAAAATCTGACCCATCACGGTAGCACACAGTGAACACATACTGTTAGTGTCACACACTGGTGCAATAGATTACTTAAGTGCCCGGGGAGCAGTTCACAGTACCGCTGTCTTGCTCAAGGCCGGTATGTTGGCGGCTTGGCTTGGTGGTCTTGGAACCAGTGTCCCCCACAGTGACAGGCGACAGTGTTAACCACTTGTCCATGGACGTCCATTTCGTCCACTACCGCCTGTATTTACGGTGGCTTGCTTTCTATGTCTGCACACACACACACACACACACACACACACACACACACACACACACACACACACACACACACACACACACTCACACACACAGGTCATGGGTTTGATTCCGGGCCCCGGCCGTCTTGAGTGGAGTTTGCATGTTTTCCCTGTGACTCGATCCGAAAATGGACCAGATGGTAAGTGGGCCCCACAAACGTAGACTCATCACAGACAGGGCACACTCACACTGACTGCTCAGCAGTTTATCTTGATGTTAAATTTCATACTTTCATTGACTCTATTGTTTTTTTATGATGGGCAGGTATTCTTCCAAGGATTCTCCTCCGATATCCATAATGTCACAGAAAATCTACATTGACGGGCAAAAACCGGTGTTCCACATTGGGTATACCTCAACACTCCTTGTATCTTGGGAAAAAGCTGTCAGCCTGCACTTAATCTTTGTCAAAGACAAACTTTCTTTTCAGCACTTTATTAGATCTCATTAGATTGTGCAGATGTCCCTCCAACATTGTTAAATTGATATGAGAACCCTCTGAATCTGAGGAAGAACAAAATTACATGTATTCCAAGCATTCATAAATCACTGCTTTTGACATCACTGAAGAATCTGTGGAAAGAAGTACTTCAATGTGAGTTAGAGGCTCCATCCCGGTGTACTGAGATTAAGAACACAAGAGCAAGAATGATAATAAAGTGGAAATGCATTCCAGTGGGGTTGCTTGTCTGCAGTTATTTTGAGTCTCATTAGGCAGAATATAAGATACTTAATTCAAACTCCCGTAACAAGCCCGGGGTGTTGGTTTTTGTAAGTACGGTTTCTGTGAACAGATATCACAAGAGTAACAAACAGATGAAATTTCATCCATTGGTTATCCGGGATTGGGTCGTGGAGGCAGCAGCGTCAACAGGGAAGCCCAGACTTCCCTCTGCCCAGCCACTTCTTCCAACTCTTCTGGAGGCATCCCTACAGGTTACCAGGCCAGCTGGGAGACAGAGTCTCTCCAGTTTGTCCTAGCTCATCCCTGAGGCTCCTGCCGGTGGGACATGACCGGAAGACCTCACAATGGAGCCATCTTAATCAAATGCCCGAGCCACCTCTTCTGGCTCCTCTCAATATGGAGGAGCAGCAGCCTCGACTATGAATCTCTTAGGGATGACCAAGAATCTCACCTCTTAGTGAGAGTCATCAGACATCTTTATTCCTGACTTGTTTAGGTGAAATCCATCAACCTTAAAAAGATGGCAGCGGTCCCAGTAAAAATTCAAATTGTCAATGAAATGCACTAATTGAACATCACAAGGAGTTGAAAGTCATGCGTTCAGTGCAAACAGGCTGCTGAATCTTTCAACTCCTTCTCTGACCGGTGGTTAGCGACCCACTGATAAAAACTTTGAGTTAGCCAACTGTGTTAAGCAGATTACTGAATTCCTGTTTCAGTACTTCAGACTGCCCTTTCATAATATCACTTGCCCCATGTGTGCAGAATGATATTTTCCAAAGTTGGATTTGCTGAAACCCGTCAGTCATGTCAGCAAAGGCAACAGTATCCAAAAACATGAGGCATAGCGGCATGGATCTGTGGTAGAGTGGTCATCTCCAAACCCAGATGTTGTGGGGTTGACCCCCCAGCCATTGTGACCATGTAGAAATGTGAACCCCAATTGCTCCTGATGCTGCACCATCAATAGGTGAATGAGGAAATTGTGTAAAACACTTTCAGTACCTCAGGCAGAAAAGCTAATTTCCCCTTTACCAAAAGACACGGTCAATAATCAAATCAGGATCAGGGCTCACTTGGGGTCAGTGACGTGGAATAAGAAATGCTGGAACACAGTGACTAAGCACCACGAACTAGCGACGAGATGGAGTCAGGTAAAATGAAGTACATGGAGGGCAAAACCAAAAAAGCACACTCACATGACATGCAGGCCGACAGCTAATCCACAGCAAACTGAAACTAATACTCCTTGAATCTCAAGTCTCCTCCAGTTGAACCCAATTGGAGGGAAATTAGTTAAAGCGGTTGTTCCACACTATTAAGCAAGTCATCGCTTTCATACAGTTTGGGAAAAATATAGGCTCTGCGTCCTGATTTGAAAAAAAAAAATGTAATTAGATCTAGCAGACAAAGACACATACAACAAGAATATTTTAAGGTGTAATCATTTCTGTCATGCCTGTCTGTGTTTGTTTTTGTTTCAGCTCCAGCTGGAGTGAAGGACGTTTCCCTCCAGCTGGCGAACCCGCCCCCCTATCATCATCACACCTTGTAATTGAGGTTTATTGACCTTGCTTGCTGTTCATGCTCAAATGTTGTTTTCTAGATCTCTCGATCTCGTTCATAGTCACGTTTGTCCTCTTAGTTCTTCATTTGTAATGTTGGGGGAGAGAGTCGGCCTTACTCTTTCTCCGCGTGTTCTCGGACGATGAGGATGTTGGTTATTCAAATACAGGCTGGAGCCAATGAACAGTACCTTCGAAGGTTTTATTTGCAGAATATTCTGGGCACCCGCGGTCTACAGACAATGGCTGCAGATCACGAGTGCGAAGGTGTAAGAGATTCACAACACATTTATATCGTCAGAGGGGCGGTACAGAAACTCATGACGTGGTATCGGACTCTGTTTCTACTAAACCAATCAGCTTGTATCAACTGGTGCTTTCCGTAGGCCTGTGTGTCTCCACAAGGTCTCGACTAAGGAAGTACTGATATCATCAAGTGATTGATGATTAAATCAAATGATTGATGATTCAAGGGTGCAAAGGCCTACTTGCAGGCATGAGGATGTGTGTGTTGTCATGCTAACATGGGATAGTTGTAAAACATGGGCAGAATACACACTTCAGTAAGGATTGGTATTATTTCGGCATTTTGATCTTGGTCTTGTTTTTCGTGCAAATTGGACTCTCTTCATTTTGTGCGGATTCTCGGTGTTACTATTACCTTGCGAGTTTGCAAGGGCCATTTGTTGATTCCTCTTTATTTTTTCTCTTGGATATTTGTGATCAGTGTTTTCTGTTTGGACTTTGTCGGTTTTGCGTTTTTGATAAGAAACATTTTGTTCGTTCCCGAACCTGACAGCTTCATGTTCATCAAACACCAGCAGCAGCATGCACAAGAGCATAGTTTGCAATTCCCTTTACACAGCAGGTTTGATTTTTATGCAACTCCAAATTCCATATTTTTTATAAAACATGCATGGAATAGCCATGGAAAAATATGCCATACATCTATTTCATGTTTTTTAATGGTAAAACTCTGCTTCAGGGGAATTCTATAACGAATGAGCTTATGCAATTTTAACCTGCAGTCTCACATCACATTTGGAGTTTCCATATATGTGGATGGAAAGGGGGTATTCTAAAATTTCCTTTAAGTCTTGAAGGTTCTCTCGATAAAAGTCCCCCAAGCTGCCGACTTGTGAGGGGAATACTGAGTTCATCTTCACAAGGCGTGGAGAAGTGGAGTGGGCAAATCTTCAAACAGATCCTTCTGACATGGCAGACCTTAAACCCTGAGGGCCCACTTACTTCACAGCCACGATAATTGACTCTGGCACATGTGAATGCATGCCTACCAGAGAAAGCATATAGCATTCCATGCAATATAGAAAACGACAGAATCAGAGTAAAAGTGAAGTCATGTCATGCGCGGCTTGATTTATTTGGTGGACGACAGAGCGGAGGACTGTGATGCGCATTCTTCAGATCATTAGCTTGAATCCGCTGGGTTTCATCTGGAAGCACAATTGTTGGAATAACTCTCAGAGCAAGTGGGCAACGTTTCACTGGCCTCACTTGTCTGACGTATATCTCTTCCTGCTTGTATAACGGGTATGAAAGAGGGGATCCCACTTCTCGGCTCAAGATTGAGATGAAGTTGACTTCTTGATATGCAATCATCCTCTTCTTCGCAGGTTATGGGGGCAGTGTCAAAGGATCGCGCACCACAGGACAATAACATGTTAGCAGACAGAGGAGAGCAGAGACCACACACAAACCAAACAAGCAACCCTCTGCAAACACATTTCTGCCATTCACCTCAGCATAACCCCTGTGTTTACGCCCATGAACAACATTTTCACTTGCTCTCACTCTGCCTGAGGATTAATTCACTGGATAGAGTCTGATAGTGCAGACCTATGAAATCTGGGGCTCCTCCTTTTACAAACGTCAGATAAAGTCATCATCATTTTATTACACAAAGCCGATTACTCCTCCAGCTAGCCAAATGTCGGAATGAAAGAGGGGATCGGGTGGAGAGCCACGACACAAATTGGATTTCCACTCTTTTATGTTCTTAAATATAGATTTAATATCCATTAACACCCCAGTATCCCATACCAGTTGCAACATGAGGATTTAGTCTCATAACTAGGAAACAGGCAGTTTGTAAAATGTGTAACCTTACTTTTGAGGTTAAAAAAAACAACAAAAAAAAACGTAATCAATGTCCACTTATTGGTTAGGAAGCATCTGACCTGTTTTGCAATGTGTGTGTGTGTGTGTGTGTGTGTGTGTGTGTGTGTGTGTGTGTGTGTGTGTGTGTGTGTGTGTGTGCATGCGTGTGCGTGTGTGTGTGCCTTAGTTTCCTATTCCCAGTCCAGTCTGGATGGACTGTGGGTCACAGTTTGTTTTTCTCCCTGGCTGGTTGCTGTTGGCGAGATTAGCAACAGAACAAGATGTCCAGTAAAAGTCTTCTGCCAGTGATGCCAAACATTGCATCAAGCGCCATTTAGTGCAGAAAAATTTCAGGATTTACTCCCAGACCTCCGACCTCTGGGTCTATTTTGGGCAGCTGACTCTACAGTGTATGAGAGCAGATGGATCATGTCTGTGTAAACTACTGGCTAAACTATGTTTTTGCTCTGCCTATAATTTTTTGTTTTGTTAACAGTGAATGTTTTATAGAAAAGCTAAACCAGGGACAGCTGTACAGGCTATGCATGCTCAGCTCAGAATTACAAAGCTTGTATTAAGTCACCTACAAGGTACAGTAGACACATGCATCATGCATCTTAGTATTTATAAAAATATCAATTTTCAAAACCTTTGGCTTTCATTATGAAATTTTGAAAAATAACTGGTAGCTGAACAGTTTGAAGTTGAAACCGTTTGATTAAATCAAAACGTGCAAATTAGAGTGGGAAAACAGAAAAAAAAATGCAATTTGGGGATTTTTTTAAAATTCAGAATTAAAAGTAATAATAGAACACCATCAACATACTGTAAAAATGCCATTGTTATAATAAAAGTAAAATTAAAGTTACAGTATTTTACTGAATCATCATACATCATAGTATTTTCTTGGCACCATGATCCAGTAAAATATTGTCATCACAAATCAAAAGTACAATAATCACAGTAACTGGAAATAATGTCAATTAGAGATGCAGGAACATACTGTAGAAAATAACCATAGGCTAATTTACTGGATCATTGCAGCCAGTAACATACTGTAGTAATTTTTACAGTGACAACTTTTACGGTGTCCTGTCTCTCCTCAATGCCTTGCTGATGTGATGCAAAGTCATCTTTACATGGAGTTGCTCTCACCCCCCCAACTCCCCCTCATCCCCTCATCCACCCTCCCCTATATTCAAAGCATCTCTTTATTGACTTCTACTTGTCCTTCCACCCATCCTATCCATCTCCCCGGGCTTTTAGAGTCAATGATACAGATAGATGCTCTCGGCACCCTTTCTCAAAGCTCTCACACACAATCAACAGCTCCTGCACTCAGCAGTTCATGGTACCTCTCATCTACCTCGCTCTGTCCCTTAAACTCTCTCTCTCTCTCTCTCTCTCTCTCTCTCTCTCTCTCTCTCTCTCTCTCTCTCACTCATAAACCCACTCAAATGCTGCGTGGTTCCTTTTCACCAGGTCCACCACATACCTGATCAAAGGTGCGGATTGAACAAATAGGATCAAAATAACACTTCACCTAATTTATCATTTGGCTATACTGTACCTTCGATTTCAGTCTTACGCTCATCACATCTCAGGCACGATTAATGTCACCAGTGACAGACAAAAGGCAATGGATATTGGATTACACACAGTTAAAATGTTTGATTGTACTGTACATGCTAAATATGTCAACTGTGAAGACTGCAGGCTCTTTCTGTTAATTTATTTTTAACATCCATCTAGTATATTATATGTGTTCATATTTACAGATAGGTAATGAACGAACATTTTGGACTGGCTTTATCTCTTTCATCTGGACATATCTGTTTTTAACTATATTTCATAACCAAAACCGGCACCACAGACCACAATAATAATCATAATAATAATTCTAATGATTATTTTTAGTAGTAGTAGTAGTATAATACGCATTTTAAACACTTAATGTATGATAGATGTGTCAACCCTTAACGGATTCTATTCAGACTAATATGGTAAGTGTTAATCCTTCTCACACTCAACACTAAGTACAGTTATCCCTCGCTCTGACGCGGTTCACTTTGCGCGGCTTCGTTGTTTCACGGATTATTTTTTTTGTGCAGTTTTTTTAATGCTTTTAAACAGTGAATTGCGTTCTGCATCCTGATTGGCTAAGGCACTGACTGACGTGAACAGTCCAACCTCGCACTGACTATTAAAAATATTATTTTAGTGTACAGTATTTCCAAAAACTATTCTCGTTATTTGTTGAAAACGCTTTTTTTTTCTTTTTTTTTTGTGCTTGGGCCTGAAAACAGGTTTTGGTCTTTGATTTCATTGTATACATAGTTCAGTATTGTATAATAACTGTAAAAAATAAAGCTCACTACTTCACGGATTTCACCTATCACTGGTTGTTTTTGGAACGTAACCCCCGCGATAAACAAGGGATTACTGTATTGGAGAAATACTGAAGAACAAAGTTGAATTCATTGATTAGAAAAGCAACAATGTGGCAATTATTATTGTTGATTCCTGTCCTCTGAAACACATGCCTATACCCTGTGCAAAGTACACTCAGCCATTTTGATTCAGATGTAGAGGATGGTGGTAATGAACAAATGGTCTGTCATTTACAGTTTAATAAAGACCCTCATCTGCGCTTCGAGAAGAAGGTTATTTTCCGAACACAATAACATTCAATAACAAAGAAAATAATGAAAAGCTCGATAGGATACAGTCCTGCCTTCCATACAACAAATCACATTTTGCTCATTCTTTTTAGCTCTTCCATGCAGGTTTTCTTCCACCACCACTATGTTTATTTCCCCCTTGCCTGTAGCTTAAATATCTTTAATCACTACCCTCACCATAGCAACCTGTTCAGACAGCCAGTCAAATCCCATCACTTACCATTTCTGTGTCACGTACCTTGAGGTGCTGCTATCACAAGCAAAAAAGACAAAACAACACACTTAAAACCTCTTTGGAGTAGAGAAAAGTGAAAAGCAAGTTGCAGCAATGAATTGAAATGCAGGTATTGATCCAAAAAACAATTAAACACCCATTTGTTATCTATTTTGTTATCTATTGTGCTTGTTCTGTGAAGCACTTCAAGTTGCTGGATCCTATTCCAGCTTACAAAACGGTACAAATGTGGGACAGTTGTATTAAGATAGCAAGCATGTTTGTGGAGACTGTGATTGAAGCAGAAGCACCAGTACAGGGACAGAATTGCCTGTGATATGTATGGTACACCCTAAACATCCTTACTGCGAGGCAATGATATAAACCATTCATCATCATCATCAACATCATCATCAAAACTCAAACAAACAAAAAAAAAGGATTCATTATTAAAATCTGAGATTTTTGCATGTTGATTTAAGAAGAGTTTTCTGCACAGATATGTGTGTCAAATGTATTGAAACCAAATCAAAATTAAAGACATAATGCTCTTTAACTCTTCAACCTATTCATGGTTTTTAAAAGTTTTTTTTTTTATTTTTATTTTTTTTATGGTCTTGGTCTTGGCTTGGTGTTATCTCGGTCTCTACTCAAAAATGTCTGATGTAACAAAGGGATCCAGCCAAGCTTTCATTGCCTACTTAAAAGGTGGGTCCATGGAGTGCCTTTTGTTGTTGACAATTATGCTGCTAAATATTAGAAAAAGAACAAAACATGCACTGCAATTACAGACAGTATAAATCAGAATGTGGTCTAATTAGCAAGACTCCGTTTCCCCCTTCCCTGTGCATTACAAAAGTTTTTCACCATGACTTCAGAATATGATGGAATGGTTCTAAATGCGATGTTTCATTTATTTAGTCGTCAGTCTTTCACAATCTCCTCTGGCCACTTTAATCTTGTTTTATTTCCCTATATGCCCCGGCCCCCATCCACATCCATTGATGCACCTCTTGCATATTACCTTGTTCCTCGCCTCCTGATTGTTGCCATTACATTCTTACTGGCCATATGTCCTGGAGGGCATGAGGAAAGAGTTTTAATTAGGTGAGCAAAATGAATGTACCCCCTGGAGGTATTGAGACACTTTATGCCTGTGATGATCAGGGGCAGAACTTCAGTTCCTCTGTTGGTTCTGGCATTGTGTATCCAAATCCATGGGTCATTGTTTTTGTTTTTTTTTGTGTGGAGTAGATATCCATTCACAGCCAAGGTCTGTCCCACAGCGTGCACCAGCCCCACTGGTGAATGTCAATTTGGACACATTCAAACTTGCTTGTTGTATTTTTGGGGGTTTCATCTGCATTTTACAGCTTGTACTTTTATTCAAGTCAAAGATCACCACACCATTTATCATCCTTTGGTTATATAATCGGTATGAAAAACTCATTGGGAGGGAACATTTACACTGTGACTCACAGGGCTCTTTTATTGGATGGTCTCTTTATTAGCATTAGGGTACAGCTGTATCAATCATAGGCTATGTTCAGATGCAGGTCCTAATGGTCAACTCAGATTTTTTTTTTTTGAGTTAGTAGTTTAAATCCTACTGTGGGGCACAATCATGAATTACATTAAAATGTGACAAGGCTCACGGGTCAGCTGGAGCCTATCCTGGCTCAATTTGGGGACGATAAACTGGTCTACCCAATTACAGGGTACATGTAGGCAAACATTTACTCACATGCACATTCACACCTATAGTCAATTTAGTGTCTTACATTAATCCAAGACATGTTTTTAATAAAGTTGGATGAAGTCAGATTACATGGAGAAAAACGAAGCCTGCCCCTCCAACTTCAGACCAGAAAGATGAATGTTCGACCACTGACCATCTGTGTTGTTTTTCTTCATTTTTGTCTATTGGCTCATCTTCATTATTATTATTATTATTATCACTGTACATATTTTAAGCTCTGACTGTAAAACTGATGAGTCAACAGATTCTATTCCAATTTATATGGTAAGTGTTTAGCCTTTTCCCACCACACGTAATATTTGAAAAATACTGAAGAAGAAAGTCAAGATTACTGATTAGAAAAGTGACAATGTGGCAATGTCAGGGCACCACCTCAAAGCACTTATGAAGCAGCCAATCAGATTTTTCTGATGTCCTTGTTTCCTCTCGGTCAATGTGCAGCATTCAAGAAAACTGCTAAGTACGACATATCCGAAGATCGGTTTACCTTCATAAGGCTTGATAACATCGCTAATCGTTTTGTGGATGCCTCCATCATTTTATATCTTTGTTTTATATTTGACTTCACTCATAGTGTATGGAGCAATGGATGGCACCATTCTTGTGTAACATCAAACAACATGGTTTACCCCGGATGGTGGACTCAATAGCAAAACTCAGGTTCAAAAGAAACTTTCATTGAGTCAGTACAAGAAATGTTCAAAATAACCTAACCTACTGCAGATGGTGAACACAGATTACTCATCAAGTAAGGGGAATGAGAATATATTCTATACGAACATGACCCTGTCAGTGAAGTCTGGATGTGTCCAGACTTCTAAAACAGAAATTCTGACTTTGACTGTCATTTCCAGAGGTGCACATATTGGTCTGGTTCTCAAAGGAGTACAAGAGGTGATTGCTAGGTTCTCATTTTTTTTCCCCGTCTCACTGACCTCACTAGATGAACTTTTTCGTACCCATTGCAAGTCTGGCGTGAGGCGCAGTCTAAATTGGAGCAAGAGCGGATCAGGCGAAATTTTGGTATAATCACGAACCCGTGCAAATAGGCTCACTAAAAAAAAATGTTTTGAACTCTTATGAACATGAGTACAGCCAAATGATTTGCATGTGTCCTGCGGCATGTTGAGGTGTGCAAAGTACATTTATAAGGAATTGGAGGCAGACCTTCACATGCGGATGACATAAAGCTAGCGAGAGAGATCACAGATCATCCACCCCAATTGCACATCTTCCTTTTTCTTCTGCGGTCAACTTCTGCAGCAGTAGACATGTCCACACACCTGGTTGCGCCTGTTGCGAGTTCCTTTGACGTGGCTCTGTTCCAGACACAAGATGGGTTCAGAATAGAGCAGCTCTCATTATCGCTATTCACAATGCCCATCAAAACATGGAAAAACACAATCTGTCGAAGTCTATGGACCGAATCTCATATGTCTTTATCATTTCATAACCTAGCCCTAGAAGACATATTTTGACACAATGGAAGCCAGCTGCCAATGAAAACCACCCTCTTGTCGGTGTCCTCATCACTCAGCCACTGCTACTGATGAGCACACCCTCTCAGCTGAGGTGAAATATATTGACAAATGCGTACATGTACAGAGTTCATAGTTCATCAAATTCGATTATTAAATAGTAGTTTAAGGTCATTCGTGACTGACAACACTAATCAAGCATCATATGTCGCTCTGCTCTAAAAAATACAATTTTACAAAACAAACAAAAAATATGCGATGTGCAAATATGCACTGACATTTTTTAAATTTTGTGCACAGTAATAATTTTCTGCCCTTGCACACCGGAACAAAACTTACTGTATTTTCCACACTATAAGACTCTGGAAGTATAAGACGCACTTTCACTGAATGGCCTATTTTAAAACTTTTTTTTTTTCATATATAAGCCGCACCGCATTTTAAAGCTCATAGAATAGAAGCGGCGATAGAGGCTGGGGTTGCATTATGCATCCACTAGATGGAGCTACGCTAAGGGGAATACAATACCATAGAACATAGCTTAATTTATATCGAGCTTTCACAACCGCTGCATCTGTAACAGAGCGCATTCAGAACATTTCAAATACTACGTCCAAGAAAACAGAATATTGATCCATATATAAGGTGCATCGGGTTATAAGGCGTACGTCGGATTTTGTGAGAACATTGAATGTTTGCAAACAACTTTCGATAATTGATTAGAGAATGGGCAATTCCAAAATCAATGAAAAACCTTGAGTGTGACGTCTTGAATGCCCACCAGACTGGCCTTGATCAGCAGAACCTATACCCACCTCCAAGACCCGAATCCAGAATTCATCCCATGGAGAGGTGTGTATGTGTGTAATACTTCGAATAGTGATTTGTTGGGCTTTGTGAATGTAGTCTTTTGAGTCATCCGATTGCCTTGTATGCATTTTCTTTTTTTTTAATAAACTCTTTTTTAAAATATATACTGTATCTCTTCTTGCTTTGCCTCCCTGCTTATCCATATTTGTGTTATCCTCCTTTTGCCTCAACGTTTCCCGGCACAAGCCCGGTACTTACTCATATGGCACTTAAAAATGATTGTTTAATGGCAAACAATATTCTTCGACATAATGTCAGCATTCATACACAATCTCCCAGTCATTCATTAAAGCCTTCTTATATAGTCTCTGCTTGTTATGATTTATTGTGAGCAGCTACTACAAATAGATCTTCAGCAAAAGGTCAAGAAGAACGATCCTCGGTTTCCCTGATGAGAATGCTTTTTTTTTTAAATTTTTTTATCCAGGCTTTTGATTTTCCCACACTATCAAAATGTTTCTATTTGTGATTTGTTCTCTTCCAACCACCATTTTTTCCCCCCCGCATATAGCGAGCCAATCCATGTCCAGCTGCTGTTTCAACCTCAATGCCTTTCCATTATTCACTTTTTTTCCCCCCTTCAAATCCAAGCTTGTGCAAGATGCCTCATCTGCACCCTCTGCAGTTTGTCCTCGTTATTTATCAAAGGAATTGTTTCCGTGCATCGGGAGTCCTCAACCATTATTGTAATTGTTTTTGGTAAGCGGTAATGTATCTTGGAGGTTGCAGTCACTGGCTCTAATTCAACACGCTCTCCAATGACAGCGACTCTACAGAATACAGCTATAAACGACACATCCCAGAATGCAGCTCGAAATTACACAAAGATGGCATCAAGCCACTGGGGATAGTATTTCAATATAAATTGGCCCTATTGGCAATTATTTGTGCATTTTAAATATTTCCAACAGGCACACATAAACAAACACACAATATGCACATCATAGCAGGCGCTCTCCATTGGATGTGGATGAAGACAGATGAGTGGTGATCACTCATTAGAGCTGTGATGAGCTCCTGTGAAGACATACACCTGGACCATAGCACACGTGGGAACTGGGGGAGACAAAAAGAGCCTTCTGTGACAGAGGCAGTGCAAGATAAGCATGACACAAAATATTTCTTATCAACTATATAACCGGCAGATTTTTTGCACCTTGGGAAAATTTGTCAACTCGAACAACAGGATTATCTGTGAACAATTCTGGCTGGACAAATGTCTTTAACACATTCCGCAAAAGTGGATGTGTGCTTTCTGTGTGTGGATGTTTGTTTGACAGAGATATAGTGTATGGGGATAATATGTCTTTTGAAACCGTCTGCAGCAATGCTGAACTTATTAATTGAAACAAACTCACAGGTCAGCCATAGATTAACTGCACCGCTTAAAATCCCACCAGAGTAGAGAGACAACAATTTTTTTTTCAGATATGATACATTTGTCAAAAGGATGTTGTAAGAATTCACATTGTTGGCTCTATACTGCTTGCTCAAACATTCACATATTCATATTTGCTGCATTACAGCTGGTAGAAATAATAAGGCAGCATTTAAATAGTGTGTGTGTGTGTGTGTGTGTGTGTGTGTGTGTGCGTGCGTGCGTGCGTGCGTGCGTGCGTGCGTGCGTGCGTGCGTGTCAAACAACAAACACGTAACATAAATGTTCTCTTATCTCCCGTGGGAAACTTGTCAAGCTGTCAGACATATGCGTGCAAATGTTTACACTTTCGATTTATTGTGTTTATTCACGAAAGTCACGTTTTTCCGCTTTAATCACATAATTTGATAACAATTTAGAAGGCTAGACTTGAAATGAAATACACAACACGGTGGATGTTCGTTATTGCGGGCGTAAAACACTAATTTGCGCACGTTTTACTCACAGCATTTGATTGTGATCATTTCTAGCAATAAAATAAAAATGTAATCATGCTGTGAGTCCACAAAACACGCTTGGGGGAGTGTGTGTGTGCGTGTGTGTGTGGAAGAGATTGATTGGAGTGAGCCAGAAAAACTGACCGAAATCATTTGTTGATTGACAGATGCTGTCATCCAGCGCCATTATCTTTCTGTCTCCGAACCTTGCCAGTTGCTAATTTAATCTCATCTCTGATAGAATGTAATTTTATTAAAAATGGGCCCCTTATTAATATCAGAATCATTTTCAGCCTCTGATGGGTAGAGAAACTTTCATTACAGAGAGAAATTGCGGCAGAAAGATGGCTCTGAAATGGGAGAAAATGAATGTGATTGGACAAAGATGTATGAGAGCATAGATGCAATAACAGACCTCATTAGCTTCAATCAGTAACCTGAATAAAGGTGGGGGTGGGCATCATGCACACATACAGGTATGCACACACTCATGCACTCTGTCTTAACATATATGGTGCGTGGATAAGACGCATGTACACATACACATTCCATACACACACACACACACACACACATGATTTAAATCCTGCCTTATTATTTCGACCAGCTCTACCACTCGTGCTGTCATTGGTTGACGTCGCGCCTGTACAAAACCTTTTTTTCCTGAATACAGTACTTTGGGGAAAAAATACGATGTACTGAAACTGCGATAAATGAAGCGTGATATAGCGAGGGATCACTGTATGTGAAATGCCACACATCGGCTTCTTTCGTAACAATGCGTGCGGGTGAGAATACTTGGAAGGGAGACTATACAGATAATTGTCTGAGAATTTGTTTTTAGGAAAAGTTTGATAACACTCTGCAGTGTGAATGTAGCTATAGTTATATAGTGTTTTGGGGGGTTGTGGGGGGTACATGTTGTTGTCAATAACATTATGCCGTTAATAAAAGGTGAATTAGATCACAAAATGCCCACCGAAGGAAAATCCCCCCAATTCTTGAGGCTAATTTCATCTGACCCAAGTCCCCATACCACCCCCATTTTCTAGTCCTCAGCCTTTTTCACTACTCCAGCTCCTCTTCTTGTCTCTGTTGCTGCTTCTGAGCTGCTTTTAGAAAGCAGCCTTCTAAGTAAAATGTCACCACATGCATAATGCAAGATAGCATTTATGCTTCCAGCAGCTACCAGTCTAGCTTCTTTGAAAGTTTTTGATTGTGTCTTTAAATGTGGAATCATAGCAAAACAGTGGGGAATGTGTACAACAGTTCCTAACTATTGGATAACCCAAAAAATATTTTCTTACTTCGTCTTCTGACTTCAGAAAGTGTCCTGACAGTCTGCAGTCTTTTCTCAAACTACTTAGGTTTGATTTTTTCCCCACTTTGCTGTTTTAATAGATCACTGGAAACTATGTATCTACTTGCACTAAGTACTGATTGGATAAAATGAACAAACACCGAGAATCTACCCGTACATGGGTACTATGTTGCTTCTTTGGAATAACTATTAAGTACATTCAATACATTTTCTTGCTCTACAAAATGGGAACTGCTTTTAGTTGCATTGCAGATAAGCCTTTCCACATAGCGTTACAAATACTGTTGCGTACCCCGTGTCTGCACCTTCCTTTCTTTCACTCATTCACACACCCCTCCATATCGCTCCATGAACAATACAATTGTGCTCCAGGACACCCAACTACTTTTGTCTTATCCAGCCTTTTGGCATAAAGAGTTTGGCAGATCAGTTCTGCTATGTGACCTTTGGAGGTGGCCTTCAATCTCAAGGCTTGACAGTGGGATGCAGAGCTTAGAGAGATTTACTGGGGTCATCCACAGGAGTGAAGAGAGATTTTTTTTCCCTGTGCATTTTTTTAGGCAAACGCAGGTGGTGTGAGAAAGGATTCTTTTGAAACAGAGGCACTTGGACTGCTGGAGTAGGTGAGAAGCACATGAAGGGAAAATAATTGCCAGCAGAACGGACGAGAAGTGCTTGATTATTGGTGAGCCATCAGCTAAAACTTAAATGTCACTCAGTGGATTGCGGCTCTTTGCCAATTGGTGCATCACAGCTTTTTTCATTTGCTCGCCCCACTTCGACTTAAGGTTACCGGACTATTACAACGAAAAAAAAAATCTTCTGAGAGCTTGTTTTTTTTTTTGGGGGGGGGGGGGGGTAACAACATTTGTGGGGTCAATAAAATACATTGCATATATCTGACCACCCCTTTTTTTGATTTGAATTTAGGTGTCATCCATCCATGTTAAGGCACACCATCAACTTCATCCCTCTGTCATATTTTTACATGCAGTACACATGATATGGCGTATTCTTGCTGTCAATGAAATGAAGGGCTTTCAAGTTTTACATTGTGTTTAGAGGCATTAGTTGAAGTCAACGAAAGTTTTGAGGGGAAATTGTTAGTGTACAGTATGTGATGTGGTACCATAAGTAGTAAATGTGTGTGCGTGTGTAACCTGTTCAATGCGGGGTCCCCTTGCAGGTGTCTTTTAATTTTGCTCCCATTTGCATATATGCAATCAGGTTGAGTAATTGGGGGGATGCGAGTTAGCATGGGGAGGCATGCACACTGTGGGTGTTAGTCTGTCCCAGGTTGCAAGAAATTTGCAGCCGACGAGCTGATGAGGCTGATAATTGTGACACTGAGTGATGGCTCTAATCAGCAAAGGAATCTTCCTAATCAATCGACTTTAACCACCCTCCACCCATGTCTCCATCTCCCAGGCTTCAAAACAACTTTGTCCCCACATGAAAGACATCCACATGCAAAGTGAGCATGGATTGCTTGAATCATTGACCTTGACAGACTGCTGTTTAAAGCATGGTGATAAGAACCGCAAGGGGAGAAATAAATTGTCAACATGAAACTAGATAAATATGTGATGCCTGTCAACTAAGCTGAGCCTTTAAAATAATAGAACATGGCAGGTTAGTTGTAATATTATAATTTTAATACTCATACTGCATTACTATGTTCACTCGTCAATACGGATAAATGTATCTCCTTGACTTGTCACCTTATTGTGGTGGAAGGCTTTGCATGCCTCAGTTATCCTAGGGGATCAGTTGTACTGGAATTCCTGTGCGGACCGCTCCAGCAGTATGGGGGACTTGACCCTTGGACTCAGGCTTGTCGGTCCCTTTACAAACGGTGTCAGACTTTAGCCTGCATTGCTGGAAGTAAGTCGCATTTGTTTCTAGTTAGTGTGACACTCCCATTCCGGTCCCAAAGGTGAGGCATTGAGGGGGACCAGTTTCATACCCCAAGTATGCAAGCATCTATGCTTTCCGAAGACGATATGTTCCTGTTGGCTTTATCGGGTTGTGTTCGCCATCTCTCAATGGAGCAGTTTGCTGGAGAGTGTGAAGCAGCTGAGATGAGAATCATCATATCCATACCCAGGACTGGACTGGCCATCTGGCATACAGGGCAGTTGCCCTGTGGGCTGTCATCTTTTGAGGCTGATGCAGTGCTAGTAAATTATTATTTTCCTCTATCCCCCCCAAGAGACTGGACTACAATTTAGAGCAGGGGTGTCAAACTCAGGTCCTGGAGGGCCGCTGTCCTGCATGTTTTCCAAGTTTCCCTGTTGCAACACACCTGATTCAAATAAACAGGTTCAATGTCAGGCTTCCGCGGAGCTTGCTGATGATCTGATCATATATATATATATATATGGAATCAATGTGTGCGGGTGAGAGTGCTTGGAAGGGGGACTTATAATTCAACCATGCATTGTATTTATTAAAGAAAATGTCGTTAGCACCTTATCAAGCAAAAGTATACCTTTTACATTAATCAGCTTTTCACACTTCCCTATTGACAAATATGTTTTGCTTTCCGTTATATGTTTTGTTGCCATACTAATTCTTTGTTCTAAGTTCAGTAATCGTGATATCCAGTTGAGATGGTTGGTTGGTTAATTGGTTAATACTCTCTTGACTCGGAACAAAAGTGTGTCCAAGAGCGTGTCATTAATCTCTTAAAGTGTAGCTCTAGCTCACGGTGGAGTCATGATGAAAAGGGCATGTGGTTAGAATGACATCTTATTTTGGAGAGAGTGACAGGAATTGTGGATTGTAATGCTTTGGCTGAATCTAATCAAAATGAGAAGGACTTGAGAGGAGGAATGTTGAGAAAACCCATAATTACCAACAACCAAACAAGTGGGCCATCTCGGCATACAGCCACTTAATTGGTAGTTAGCATTTTCTGTGGAAAGGCACAAAAGCACTGACGATAATTTCTTAATGGGGACCATTAAGTCTGAGAACCTGGCATTTAGGCCTCACGCAGAGACAAACACTGACGCACATACAAAGTACACGAAGCACACAAAGTGATTGCATGGAAATCATCTTGTGGTTTAGAAATGTGTCTTTATACTGAGTCTCTCAAACAGCGACACAAAGTTCAAACCTCCACATTTACTGACGCACATGAGATCAAGACATTCGAGGTTCAGAGGTATTTGGAAAACAGCAAAGTTGTCCATCTTTGCCTTTAAAAAAACCCTGATGGAATTGAAATCATTTGCACCTGCCCACATCAATGTGCGAATGGTACGCGCTAACTGGTGTTTACTGATGATGTGACTGCTGACAAATAACAAGAGGAAATCTGAGTTGTATTATATACTCCCTGCCTACAAATATGACAAAATTGTTGGCAGGCAGGTCAGTTTGTAAGGGCAACAACCCTGAAGATACAGCAAAAACATCTCAAGATTTTTCGAAGGCCAATACGTCAGTTGAGTAATCTCAAAGCAATACAAAATGATTTTCACCTCCTGATGACAAAAGTGAAGGCTGCAACAAACATCCATCCATTATCTGAACCGCTTATCCTCACAAGGGTCATGGGCGAGCTGGAGCCTATCCCAGCTAGTAAAGTTTTGGCGTTTCTTTGGAGAAAATAAATCTTTACTTGGGTCTGAAAAGTCGGTAAAACTAACAACAAAGTCAGATGGAAACAATGAGCGGCAGAAACTGTTCAAAGAGAATATGCAATTGGAGTGTCTGATAGCATCACGTGGGGCGCTGTGCCGGCTAGAAGAAGAGATGAAGCAGAAAAGTGATTCAGCTCAATGTTGGCCATTGAAGGCAGCTGAAAACAGATGTAAATGTTTGTTTAACCCGTTTGCATTCATCCACAAGGCAGAGAGAAGCAGAGGGAGGAAACATCATTTTCCAGGACAACTCAAGCTTTTTCTGGCCATTTGACTTTTTTCCCATGTGTTTCCCATGACTGAAAAAATTGGTCGTTCACTTTCCAGGTTTTACCGGACATGCGGGAACCCTGTCAAGCAGTACATATAAATTTCATGAGGTAGAACTCTGAAGTGTTGTTTGTTTTTTTGTTCCTTGTTTTTTTTTACCTGTTGGTGAATGGTTTGCCAGGCTACAGAGAAGTTGAATGTCCTCTAGCTTCATCACTTTATTGCTTCATCCCAGTTTATAGTTGGGCCACGGCACACAGGTGGAGAGAAAATGGCCACCACAGGAGGCAGCTATGTCGTGGAGTCTTATAGAGAGGTTAATGATGTGCGGGCTGTCATTCCCAGAGAGATGGAGATAGGTCATCCACATAGTCTTGTTGACCACACACAGAAAGATGGATGTCAGAGAAGAGAGTGATGCATGTAACGCTGAATGTTTCTGACAAGCCCTGGCAGTCGGGCAACACAAGGGCATGCGGCGTGATAACTAACTGACACATGAATATGTGAGAACACGCCAGAGATGTGCTTTCATTGTAGTGTTCTGTGTGTGTGTGATGGAACATGACCAGTAAAGACCTTACACATGTCTTGCAGCCCCAAAGGCATATGGGCAGTGCACATAATAATTGCTATTTTATAAGGGGATATACGTATCTTCACATTCTTTAGTTTACGTGCATTTGTCTTTGTGTTGACATTTCTCAATATATTTTGAATAAATATTGAAAATATTTATAGTTTTATTTTTCCAAAAATACACTCTCCTCAGTGGCCCGACCATCTTTCAGTCACAGTTAGCTTGCTGTGCATATGTGTGGTGGTCTGCAGAGTGGATGGGACCCAGCTGCAGGAGCTGTCAATCACTTTGCTATGAGATGAGATTGGGATGTTCAGAGGACACAGCACCTATCCGGCTCTGCAGATAAGAGTACTGAAAGGAGATCTATGTGCGGATGTGTCTGCTTGTTTTTGTGTTTTTTTTATTTATCTATGACCCGACTAACTCCAATGGAGGTTGATATTGAGAAAAGTTAATGGAGGTAATCTGTTCATTTTTTTGTCATTAGACAGATGTTCATGGAGTTGTGCCAAAAATTCTGAACCATTTTGTAATTTCTCAGTCTACTTATGATCCTCGACTTTCAAAAAGGCAGACAAAGGGTAATTACAGTTTTTAAAAACACACCACAATGAAGGAAAATCATGTTAAAAAGGCAATCTTGCTTCCTTTGTTAGGTATAGCGGGCTAAACTTATGTAGCAAATTGTCCTACTTTGCAGACTACAGGCCGAGTTAATTATTCCATTCAAGGCATATTCTCCTCTGTGATTAAGTCAGAAAAGGCGTGCTATTGCTCACTTTTTCGGCTGCACAGATTCTCCCATTAACTTAAGTGTCTTACTTACGCACCTTCATGAAGTGTATGCACTCTAAAGTGTAAGGACCCTGACATCCGTTCTGTCACTTTGCGCATTCTCCTGTAAACTTAAGCTTCTTTGGGGCTCTGCACTCCGGAAGTTGCACTAATGTATCACACCTACAGAAGGCAAAACATCATATTGGACGTTTTGAGTCATTTCCCAGCCGCTGACAAGTGATGATTATCACCGACTGATTTGGCTAATCCGTGCTGACACGTGGATGGGACTGTCCCATGTATGTTCACTGACTGTCCAGTGGCTGTACCGCATTTTCCGGAGTATAAGTCGCAGTTTTTTTCATAGTTTGGCCGGGCGTGCGACTTATACTCTGGAGCGACTTATGTGTGAAATGGTGAACACATTGTACACGTCACATGTGATTTTCACATTAAACCGCAAGAGGGTGCTCTCGGCCTGTGTTGATACTTTCCACATTGGCGGTAACTGAGAAAAACAACTGACGATGATTCTGACGTAAGCGACGTAGAAGAGGAAGCGCTGCATCTTCTACCTCCGGAGTTGGCAGAGTTGTTTAAAAGTGACACAGAGCATGAAGATTTCATTGGATTTCGTGATTTGGAGTTACGCTGATGGTTTGGTAAATTTGTTAGCATGTTCTATGTGCTATAGTTGTCTCAATAACTCTTAATATTTTACGTGACCATACCAGGCACATTCACAGTTCGTTGTTTAAGCGTCATGTAACGTTAGCATATTGTACACTTATTCAGCCTGTTGTTCTCTAGTTTTATTTTTATTTTAAATTGCCTTTCAAGATGACATGTATGTTTTTGGTTTTGGATTTGATCAAATAAATTTCCCCCAAAAATGCGACTTATACTCCAGTGCGAATTATATGTTTTTTCCTTCTTAATTATGCATTTTTTTGGCTGGTGCGATTTATAATCCGGAGCGATGTATAATCCGAAAAATACGGTATATGTGTCCCTACTAAATTACAATGATGGCCAAATGTCGACATCATTTAAATGCTAAATACAGATTCAGCGGCAAGTGACTTTTTTCTTGTAATATGTGCGCAACCACATAAGAGGCGTGATACAGTGAAGTCTGAGGGTGGTCCTAATTTCCAGACCGTAGAGCATTTGTGAGACATGAAAATTCCATAGAAATTCATTTTGAAAATATGGCACACTTTGATTTTTAAAGTAACTTGTGTCATGGAGGCGGAAGTTATTGTCAGTAATGCACGTGTGTGTGCGGCTCATTTAAAGGCTACTTTGAAGTAGTATGTGCTGTTGCACTACTCATATTTTAATGAATCCAAAAAGAGCAATTTAAACATCAGTGATGTTTAAATTGCACTTTACCCAGCACTGCACTGGGGTAAAGTGTAGTGCAGGACGAGTCCTGCAGCTGCCCCTCAGTGGTCTCACAGAAGAATTCAAGGTGATACGCACCAGAGAAGTCCTATAGTACAGCGACTCCATGAACTGCAAGGTGTCATCAGCCGGCATTGAGGTGAGGAGAGGAAGAAAATGGAAGGCTGGGAAAGCAGTGGAGGTGGCAGAGTAGGCTGTAGGGGTTTTGCAGGATGTTCTCTTTATAAAGTTCTCAGTTGTTTGAGCATTAGAGGGGCAGCCAAGAGGAAGGACATTCAACCCGCAAGCGAAGCCACAGAGAAGGCCATAAAGTGGCTTTGGATCAAGAGGGCTGATCCCTGGTTGGCTAGTGAGACGCAAGTCAGGATTGATCAAGCCCGGCTGCGTCACCTGGGCGAGACCCAAAACACACAATGTCCCCATCACTGAGGATGCGTCCCAGTGCATCCATGAGATGTTTCTAGTATAGTCCTATCACCACAAATTTCCACTTCATGCTTCATCTTTCAAGTGGGATTTGATGACGTATAGGTTGGATGTGTGCGGATTAGTCTTTATACTGTAGATGCATTGCATACATGTCCGATTTTTATTCACATACGAAAGAGACCCTGGCCGGATTTGAAAAAAAACAAAACAAAACCTGAAATCTACTGTTCACACTGCATGAAAAAAAATCTGATACGTGTTGCATATGGGAAAGAAAATCGGAATTGAACTGCAGTGTGAACGTAGCATAAGGCGCCCAGGACTCCAAACAGATCGAAACTCAAAAACGAAAAATTCGTACGTTCTTTTAAATAGTGAACGAGCAATGTGACTCTTCCTCAATAAATACTGAAATGTTGAGAGAACCAGTGTTGTATATTTCGGATTTAGGCATGGAATTAACGACAGATCCACCTCCAGCCTTTCCTCCTGAGGTAATAAAGAGAGTTTTGTCCTTTTAAAGGCCGTTCATTGATTTTCTTTTTTCGTCCCCTTTTGTGCCAAAGGTCAGTATATCATCTATAGAACACTGACTGCCAAGCACCACAACATGCACAATACCTGAGTGTTGTTCCTGCAAGTGTTTGGCACGCAGTGACAAAAATACAAATGAACAACACCACGGCAAAGATAAATTGATAAACTGGAATGATTTTAGGAAACAAACTCTTAGTTTCTTGCAAAAACACCTGTGCACCCCGCATGTCAAAGTGTCTGCTTTTTGTGTCCGATTGTCAAATCACCCAAGCCCACTTGTGTCTTGCTGAACATTGTCAAACAGGACCAAATTCAAGTAAGCTAAGAGGACAAGTGACGCTTTTGAAAAGAAGCATGCCATGAACATAACTGAAGATGAGAGAGAAATATTGAACAGAAGAGAGCATGTTAAGCCTCCCGCCCTTCGCAGTTCCACTCTCCGTGTGCGCATACTTATTCTTGCATATCAGAGGATACTATACTGCTCTTAGATGTTTTGATTTGCATTTAAAAGGGACGGGGCTGGCTTTACTGGACTCACATCGATGAGCTTGACTTGCTGGAATTAAAATACGTGTTTGGCTTTACCATATTTTGATTTACAGCTGATGATTCTTGGAAAGTGAGACCAGCATTCCAGTTCTCCCGGAATCATTCGCAGTTTAAAATTCTAGTTCTCAGTTTCGGTGGCTTGTCAAGCACTGACCCAAAGAAAAAACTTGCTCAGGCCAACGTAGAAGAAGTGCGCACACGGCGACGAACCCAAGGGAGGTTTAACTTGGTTCAGTTGAATAAATTGTTGCCTCACTTCATACATGATTATATCGTGCAAAGGAGGTTGTACGACATGTAGAAACTTTACCTTTACTTTACGAGCTTTAAGCTTCAACCGTCAGTACGCCTTACTTTAGTAAAGTCATAATTGGGTGTGTTAAACAATAAAAGGTCTATTGCCAAAATGAAGGCAGCTTTCAACTAAATGGTTGCTCGAATGTTACTCCCCAGCTAACAAGAGCATACTGTATATATTTTTTTATGCAAAGCGAGCGTGTGTTCTGTCTTTTGCAACACACAAATGTGTCCATATCGCGATATTATATTATATTATATTATATTATATTATATTATGCAACGAGCTGACTCGAGGTTGCTGAAATTCTTGACTTTGAGAGAGTGAAGCTAGACCCTCTCAGGGTTTCCTTCGTGTTTGTTTTGTATGTTTGTGCTTTTTCATTCATCACAGAGGGAACAAAGGGCTAAAGGAAGATGGGAATTTGATAAAACAGCACCAGTAAATAATAACCCAACAAACTTTGCCCGTAACTTTCTTGTCTCTATAGCAACAGATACAGGTAAGTTGGCTGTTTGTGTTTTCATGGCAGCTTTATTAACTACGGTACTCCAATCTAATCTCCTTAATCAATGTTTTTTTGTTTTTTTTTCCCCCAACTGCCAAAACACTTTTTTATTTAGCCAATCTTCCAGCTTTGAAAAGCTCTAAGTCGATATTGTCTTTCTGAGAATTAGTTGAATATATTGAGGGAAGCTTCAGCAGCGAATAGGAAGGATCTAAAACCTAGGGGACTCCTTTCCATTTTAATAAATAACCTTGCTCAGAGTGTCACTTCAATGTTGTCTCCAAATGAGATGGAAAAACACTTTCAGATGTGTGCACAAAAGAGTGGAGGCGTTAAATAGATGGAGCAATTTACAGCAGTAAATCTGATACTGAAATCATACTTCTTGTTAAGGTCTGTTTTTCAAATTATTTCACTCAGTCTCACAGTTGGCCTGTGTCAGTGTTTATCTAATTGCCACAGGTAACGGAGACAGCCACTCATTCTTTGTGTTGTGAAGCGGAGTCATGCTCAAAATACCGGTGTTCGCCTATGAATTGTAATACTTTAGTGGATACACTTGGCTGAAATGAGGCAAAAAGAAACTGGGTACCAACCTTGCTATCTTGCATTTGTTTCTCAGCAATGGCATATAAAGTAAGCCTTTGCTCGCTATTACCCCAAGTGTGGAAAATGAATCAAAGTTGACACGCGTTCCGATTTCCCGGGAGCCGGGGCCATGCGCAGCTGGCTTTGTCGGAACCCCGGAGGGTAGTGCTTGCCCCTGTGGTGCCCTGGAGGCAGGACACACCCTGCTGCTGCCCTACAGGCCACAAGATGTCTGGCAGCATAGGCCAAAGATGTACTGTAGGTGTGTGTGTGTGTGTGTGTGTGTGTGTGTGTGTGTGTGTGTGTGTGTGTGTGTGTGTGTGTGTGTATCGTGAACACGTGGAACTTTTGTGGACGTCTGCATTTTGACACACTCAAGAATAAATGACTCCACGCTGATGGAATACAATCCGTTTTTTTTTTTCCAAATCATGTAAAAATCATGTCTGACATGATTTGTTTTTTTAGTATACCGTATTTCACGACCATACAGCGCACCATATTAAAAGGCGTAGTGTCAGTTATGGGTGATTATTCTGTGTTTAACACATACACAAGACACATTTTATTATTATACGTGGACAATGGTTAAACATATGCTCACATAAAATACGAAGGTTAGATCCGAAGGTTGCTTAAACCTTGGGCTACCTTTCCAATACTTCGAAATAGGCTTTCTGAGATGACTGTAGGTGAGCCCTGCGGGATTGGAACACTGTCTGGCCCCCTTCTTGATGGACCGCCATCCCTGTCAGCTACTCAAATAACACACAAAAAGTATAATTGTGTTACCATCCATCCATCCATTTATCTCTCCGCAGTGTCGCAGGGGGTGCTGGAGCCTATCCCAGCTGTTTTCGGGCAGTAGGCGGGGGACACCCTGAACCAGTTGCTAGCCAATTGCAGGGCACACAGAGACGAACAACCATCCACGCTCACACTCACACCTTGGGACAATTTAGAGTGTTCCATTAACGAACCATGCATTTTTTTGGAATGTGGGAGGAATCTGGAGTACTCGGAGAAAACCCACGCAAGCACAGGGAGAACAGCACCTCTGCACTGTGAGGTCGACGCGCTAACCACTGGACCACTGGGCCGCCTGCCGTGTTACCATATATAAATAAATTCATACTAGACACTGGAATATTGCACTTGTAAATTCACAGCAGGAGTTTGTTTAGGTTTGGATTAGGCCTAATAAAGAGATTACTGATAGACTGATTCAAAATATAAGTAAATTGCCATAATCCTCCCCATTTTAGTTTACCCTTCATCTTAGTTGTTTTTCTCTCTCTCTCGCTCTCTGATACAATTTATTCTGTTGCCTTATAAGATTGGAACTGATGAAGAAATGCCCTTTGAAGTATAAGTTTTTCTCACAAGTATTAAACTGTTGTCAGACTCAAAATCAGTTACTCGTGGTTATTTCAAATGAAAAAAAATTCTCAATTCCAATTTGATCCCTTTTTAGGATTTCAAAATACTCATTGTTCTCTCCTCTCTGGGCAGCCTTTAGTTTAATGACGAGTCATGCTTGTAATTTCAGATATTTATTTCAATTAAATGTCATAATAAATTGTGTTTTAATACATTGTTTCTTACCTTAGCCTTCTTTGATTTCTTTACCGTATCTTCTCAACCACAAAACGCACATAAAAGTCTTCTTTTTTTAAATTCCAATGACTTTTATGGCCACTTTTACCACCTTGCCAATGTTTGCCTTGCTTTGGATGGTGAGCACCATTGCATTCCACAATTTTATTATTCACACCAAACAGTCTACCGGTAATTTGACGGAGGAAATATAATCCTTGCAATTGTTACTGAATAGTGAGGTGACCTGTTGGAATAAAATGTCTAAAAGGATATCATACCAGTACAGCATGCCACACATTTTTGAAGAGCAGGTGTTCTGGGAGTCTTGAGAAAATGTTTCGATTGTTTGCCCTGTCCAAGTCACTTTTTGCGGCAAACTGCCTCTGTTCACGAGTCATGTTTGTAATGCTTTTTGTTGAGTCACTTTTTTTTTTTTTTTTTTTAATTATCCATTTTATTGAAACTCTCAATTACGGCCGCATGTTTTTTTTCCTCGGGCCTTCTTCAGCATTTTTTTTAGGTTTCTTTTGCGTAAATGCCATCTCAGTATGGGTTTAATGGCCTGTTTCTTTTTTACAGACGCAGTCACTAACGTCCTTTGTAATGTGTGACTACTTATTGTTTCAGTAGTGGGCAACAACCTTTTTGGGAGCAGTGTTAAAACACCCTGTGTTCATCTTCAGAGGTTTTTATTAATTTCTTTTTTTGCTGTGCATTTTCTCCCTCCCATGTTGAGAGTGCATTTAGGCAACACTGCTCAATGGGTTGTCTCACTGCTCCTGTTCGATATCAACCGCGGGTATACAATAAAATGGTGTTTTGGTTGTTAATAAACATTCACTGCCATGTTGGGTCATCTCCCAACCCAGAGGTTTGATCCCCAGCCATTGTTACTATGTCTTCTACAGGATACTGACCCCCGAGTTCCTCCAGATGCTGCGTCATCAATAGGTGAAAGGAGGAAACTGTGTTTAGTGCTTTGAGTACCGAAAAGTGCCCCACAAGTGAAAGCCCGGTTACCATCTTCACAGATCGCCTGACTTTGCCGCGTCCAACATGGCCGCGAGGTTGTCGTATCATGTGGTATGTGGTCTAAGGTAATTCTCATTAAGGGCGCCATAAAAGAGTGTTGTGCCAGAGCTGCATTCATCAAGTATGGTATGGGATTGTCAAAAATATGAAGCAAAGCAAAGTATTGTCTGTCGGGTAGTAATGATAAAGGTACGGGTCTGCATAGACTTGCAGTGAAAGTTCAACGTTTGTCCTGTTTATTTTGTCATCACATGTACAAAGAGAGCAGCGCACTTCCAATCATATCACTTCAAGTTTCATTGTGTGGTACTCTTCCAATTTTTTTTCTGGTTAAAACCCATCAGCGCTGCCTCGAGCACAAAACTCACTTTGAAATACAACGTCCTTTACCACCTTTCTCTGTTGCCAACTGCATGTGCAATCATATCGAGCAGTGATTCCCAAACTTTTTGAATGAAGTACCACTTCAAAAAATACTTAGCTCTCCAAAGATCACCATAAAGGCCACAGTAATCTCTTACTGAGTAGCAGTTTTCAGCAAAACGAAGAAAGGGGTTTTAGTCTTACAATTGTTATTGTAAGCCATCGTGGTATTTGTACAGTTTCAATGCCAACATTGTGTTAGAGAAATGGAAATTTGATGATGGCAGTTGTGGTGTAATTTATCTTCTTGCAAAATGCTAACGAATCACATTTTTCCATTGATTAAAAAAAAAAAAACAATATCTGTCCTCTTTCTTTCTTTCTCTCTTTCTAACATTCATTCACTTTCCGGCTGAGAAACACACATCTCTCCATCAGGATAGTAAAGTCATATGCAAAGAAGAGATAAAAAGGCTCAAGAATGAGCGAGAGAAAGAAAAAAAGAACAGAGTGAGAGTCCTTTTGATGTTCTCGGCAGCACATCACAAAGTCAACTCAAAGGGTTTGTTAAAAATGCATGACATGAACACAAGTAGAAAATAAGCAATGAACTTTGAGAAATAAAGATCAAGTGATTTCATGCCTGCTCAGACTTCAAAGAATCACCGGGACTGGAGGAAAAGCGAATAGAGGAAGAAAAGTACATATCATCATTCCTTCTCTCTGAAAATGCAGACTAATTATCCTTTTGCTTGCACAGAGTGAGCTGGACAGAGTTGGGATCGTACCAATAAAGACAGCAAAACAGGTGTTATGGGTTATTTGAACTTTTAAAGGAAAATTTAGCCAAACACGGGGCTTGTATTCATTGAAGAGTCTGTTGGTGTTATAAATAAATCCTCCATGCCATTGGGAGTGCAACAGTGAAAGTCTGACTTTGCACTTCTGCAGTTCTGCAGTGCCACTTCAAAAGAAGCAGATCATTTATACGGAATATGCAACAGCAGCGATGCCAAAAATTATTCGCTCCGTGTATATATGTGTGTGGAGGTGGGGGGGTCATTAGCTGAAAGCCTGAGAGGAGTAAACAGTGGTGCGCTGTCATGGTCTGGAATGTCTAAACACAAACGAACAAATTTGAGTAAACGTTCCCAAATTCCGCGGTCTTAGTGCAACACGAATGGACTGAACGCTATGAACCAAAACTAGTTAATGCGAATTTCCACACAAATGAATAAGGTGGTGAAATGAATGACTGGTTCATGGCCATGGCGAAGGACTAATTTACTGCACTCCCAGAAAGACAGTGGTACTAAAACACACACGAGGGATAGAGGCTGACAAACACAACAAGATCACACACACAACATAGCCCAGCCCCAAGTACTGACAGGACACACAACAAGTATTTTTAAGGACTGCTCTCTTGTATATAAAATATGTCGCAGATTAGCTCTCTTCCACTCTGTAATCTGATACAATTTAGGTCTGCTGCAAGAGTTGTTACTCGAGTGGTTGCAAGAGGCGATTGAGAAACTCCTTAAAAAGGAACTTAATTTGGTCATGCATCCACCGATTCATTTTCTGATCCGCTTTTATCCTCACAAGGGTCGCGGGGCGTGCTGGAGTCTATCCCAGTTGTCTTCGGGCAGTAGGCGGGGGACACCCTGAACCGGTTGCCAGCCAATTGCAAGGCACACACAGACGAATAACCATCTGCACTCACACTCACACTGAGGGACAATTTTGAGTGTTCAATCAAGTTGCCATGCATGTTTTTGGAATGTGGGAGGAAACCAGAATGCCCGGAGAAAACCCACGCAGGCACTGGGAGAACATGCAAACTCCACACAGGAAGGCCGGAGCTGGAATCAAACCCTGCACCTCTGCACTGTGAGGCCGATGCGCTAACCACTGGGTCACCGGGCAACCTCATTTGGTAAAGTTTTGCGTTTTTTTTATTTTTTATTTTTTATTGAAATGCAGTCACATAAAACAAAAGAAAGTCCATCTCATACAATTTATTTAATTTGAAGAAATGGTTAAGTGATCACCAAATTTGTCAACATTTATACCTGAAGGGTGTGTATTCTATTGTTTTTAAAGATTGTCTCACTTTATATTTTGATTTTATTTTGCTTTCCTGTTAAATTGTTGTTGTTGTTGTTGTTGCTGTATATTAGCCTGGTTTCTTATGGCAGGGGAACAATGGGAAAGTAGCTTTTTGGCTAAAATTGGGTGCATATACATTTTACATTCGGAATTTTCATTGTCCCCCTCTAACAAATAAAGGGGGTAAAAAACAACACAGTATACCATTTGACTATTTCCCCACATGATCTGCTTCTTCTTTTTTAGACATTTGTCACGTTGTTCAATATTCCCAAATGTAATCCAGTGAATTTGAAATAATTTTCAGCTCAAGTCAAACAATGCGACCATAAGCCTGTGGTGGATAAATCTCAGGAGCACATGAATAAATCAATACAGAGTGAGAGAAAACGAGGAAACGGGAGGAGGAGTTGGAACGGCTGAAGAATGGAGTGGAACAAACTCGAGTTCTTTTCACCCCTCAGGTCTCTGTGCTCACAAAAAAAAAAAAAAAAATGTAATCGGCTTAACCAGCAGTGCTGCCGTGAATTTTCTCGCATGAGTCCAACTGTGCCCATCCAGATCTTACTACCAACAGCAGAGAGAAGTGAAAATCAATGCCATACAGCATCTGACTAATGAGATTTCCTCCATTGTGTTGTGTGTCAAGACCGTCCAGACGTGTGTAATTGCGTCCTTGAGCGTGTGTCTGCATTTATACCCCTGTGCTTTGTGTGTGCGCATATTGGGAAGGAGGGGAGAGGTGGGTGGTAATCGTCTGACATTTCCTCACAGCTGGGGGCATCTTGGGTATGCTCGGGGGTGCAAAAATAATGTGTACGTGCAGAGGGGGTGGGATAGGGGAGCGAGGAGGGGGTGAGTGGGGCGAGAAAAGACAAAAAAGCCCCGAGGCTTGCAACCATGGTGGCAATGCAGGTGTTATTAGGAGTCCCCTCGCATCTCAATGTTCCCTTCAGCAAAATTGCATCGGAATGATCGGGTTGTACATATATACAGATATACAGTACAATGAGAGGTGACAAGTGGGATGGGGATGAAGATGGTCTTCAAAATGCCCATATAGAGCCGGTGTCCAAACGTTCACACGTAATTTCAGTCGCAAAACTCAAGTGGCAACTTGGTCGAATTTTTATCTCTTCATCAATTTTTTTTTTTTAATTAATACTGATTATTGTCAGGGTCACAGGTGATCTTGCCCCCCTCCCCACACACACACACACACACACACCCACACACACACACACACACACAAACAA